>NC_049915.1:1967694-2267694 GCF_001411555.2 Juglans regia | reverse complement strand
TGGGTTTTTATGATTGAGTCGTGTGACGTGTGAAGGCTGAGTTCACCTTGAAAACATCAGCGGGAAACACGTATGCGAGAATACGTACCCAAGAAGTCGTTGCAGTAAGTTGCCATGGACTTTACAAAGATCCTCCCAGTAATGTTCACGCAGTCCACTCATCCATCCCACTTATATATCCATCCGGCACACTCATATGCTTCTTCTAATTTTATATGTTTATCATTTTTTTTTTAAATTTCAATTTTATCGGCCACTTTAAAAATTATTAGTATAAATCTGTGCCACGCTTGTATATCTAAGGTTTTTAGGTAGAATTATTTGTTTTGAAAACATATCTCATCTGATTGAAAATTTTTTTTTTCTAAATATACTCAAAAGATAAATATTTTTTAATTTTTAATTTTTAACTTTTTATCTAATTATTATCTAATTATTATAATTTTTTCAAACTTCTAAACAAGATATAAAAAAATATATTAATTTTTTCAAATAAAATAATATATTAAAAAAATATATTCAATATTTTAACTTGAAAAAATTTATTCATCATCTCTACACACTACACTTTTTTATTTTATTCTTTTCTTTTATCAAATGTGTGGTATATAGATGATGAGTAGAATAATTCAATTAATTTAAAATAATAAAATTAAATTAAAAGTAAAAATAAATATAGTATGGAGATGATGAGTAATAACACTCTTTTAATTTTATAATATTTTTATTTAACTTCTTCTCTATTCTTTTCCAAAACCCAATCAAACATATTAAGCCAAATCATTTAACTACTATTCACATAATTCTTATCTTATCTCATTCTTTAATCATAAGCCTTATTCAAATCCAAATCTCAATCGTAAATATATCCAACCAAACTGCCAAATTTGATATTTATACAGATACACACCCCAGCATGCAGTTGTTCAGTAGCTACTTTGGTCCCTGCCTCCACACTTAAAATTGCAGAAATAATGGGGGCTTCAAGACATTATCAACTATACCTCTTTTGTCTTCATTATAATTACAGTATCCCCACGTGATATTATATAATATATATACACACATATGTATCATGCATGGATATATACATATATAAGTGGAGGTTACTAATTGTTGACGGTGGCTGATGAACAAATGAAAAAATGAACCCAGGAATAGAAGAAGTTCTTGGTTCCTTTCGGAAGAAGAAGGAACATATCTAACGTTTGTTTATATTAAAGAATCTGTCGGTGTTGGTCCCATACACACCATCCATTCCATCTCCTAATGTTCTTCTGATTGAGATTATCTAATTAGTAATTATTTCCCCTTCATTCCTACTACTATTTAAGCATCCCTCCTGTCCAGAGTAGTTCTGCGCGAATCAGCAGCTCACATTTCCAGCTAGAGAGAGAGAGAGAGAGAGTAATGGATAACCAAGATGAAGGGAAAGAGGTCGTGACAAAAGACGAACCGGCGGCCAGATTTAAGAAGTTCGTGACAGAAGCTGAGCCGGCGGACAGATTTAAGAAGTTGACATCTTTCAAGCCTAAAGAAGGAAGCGTCATACCTGCCAGACGGAGGTTAGTAAAGGCAATAATGGTTACTCAGATCGTCCATTTTTTCCAGCGACTTGCCTCTTCGTCTGCTGTCCCAAAGTGCACAAGGCCGCCACAAACTACTTCAAAAACAGCAAGGCTATAGTCCCACAAAACGACAGAGCTGTGCTTAATTATAATCTCGTAATTGTCCTTGATCAGTACCTCCTCCTCCTCCTGCTGCTGCTGCTTTCGCATCAATGCCGGGAAGAGGAAGACAAAAATACCTGGAAATAAAGTTTGTTCCTTTTTTTTTTTTTTTATCAGCTAAAGTTTGTGTTTTTCGAAGAGTGTCCTATTCGTTGATAGCTGATTAATGACGCACTGATGCTTATGAAGTAAAGGGAATATAATTAATTCGTAATTATAGATCATTATCATGCTTTAAAGCATCCAAGGGTAATATTATGAGAATATTAAGGTGATATATAGTCTCACCTTATTATGAAACGTAAGTATGCACTAACGTCCTTGTATTCAAAATTAATACTACATCGTTAAAACTCTGATAGCGCATTAGATCTAGTTGTCCAAATGAAAAACCTAGATTCGAAATCCTTCATCCCCTGATATAAAAATAAAAATAATAATACTAAATCAACAGACAACAACATATTATTTTTTACTAAGTCAAGAAATCGGAGAGGTTCCAAAAAAACAATTGTAACATTTGATATAGCAACAATTAAAAAGATCACTAGTTCAACCAGCATCGAAATAGACTAAAATTACAAAGAACAACGTAATTTTGAAGAAGACAACAACATATTATTTTTTACTAATAATGTGATGTTGATGGATCAAAGAGTTAGACCAAAATTGGGCTGAACTGGGCAAGATAAGATGATGAACCAGTGCAAACTGGGCCACTAAAACAGGGCTAGAAATGCATGAAACTGGCCCAAATCTCTAAGTACGTGGACTAGATTCATTCGAGTCCAGAGATTGGCCACCAGACATGGCCCTCTAACATTAGCTAGCAAATTTAATAGCAACACTCAAGTCGAACATAAATACATAGATATAAAAAATGATAATTGTAGTTATGAATATGTAAGTATCGTATAATTATTTTTAAAAAAATAAATAAATATTATATTTATATGAAAAGAAATTAATTTTTTAATAATAAATTTTATTTATTTTTAAAACAATTATATAATATTTATACATTTCACAACTGTATATAGTATTATTTCATTGATATTCGTTACTATGATATCGTCCTCATGGCTATCAATATCAGGTAATATATATATATATATATATATCCTGCACTAGCGTCACTATTTTAAACAAAGAAAACCAAGTGATACATATGTCAAGCAATAAAGTTTTTGTAAGAATAACGTACAGATAAAGTAATTTTTGGGTTTTTATGGTTGAGTCGTGTGACGTGTGAAGGCTGAGTTCACCTTGAGTACATCAGCGAAACACGTACGCGTGAATACCCAAAAAGTCGTTGCAGTAACGATTGCGGCCGTGACAAAGTTGACAAACCGACTTAACAAAGATCCTCCCATGTCCCCACAATCCACTCATCCACCCGGCACACTCACATACTTCTAATTTTATATGTTTATCATTTAAAAAAAAATCAATCTTATCGACCATTTTAAAAATTATTAGTACATGTGCGAAAGTTGCATATCTAAGATTTTTATGTAGTTTTAGTACTTATTTGAAAAACATATCTTATCTTATTTAATCTTAATTAATTATTACAATTTTTTCAAACAAAACATAAAAAATAATTTAATTTTTTAAATAAAAAATATATTAAAAAATTATATTATGATAATATTTTTAACTTAAAAAAATTCATTCATCATCTCCACACATCTTATATTTACAGTATTCCCACGTGATATTATATAATATATATACATTGCATGGATATATACATATATAAGTGGAGATTACTTGTGGATGGTGGCTGATGAAGAAATGAAAAAATGAACCAAGAAATAGAATACGTTCATGGTTCCTTTCGGCAAAAGAACGAACGTCTCTAAAGTTTGTTTATATTAAAGAATCTGTCCATGTTGGTCCCGTACGTACACACCATCCTGAATATATTCCATCTCTTAATTTCCTTCTGATTGAGACTGTTTAATTAGTAATTATTTCTCCCTCATTCCTACTACTATTTAAGCACCCCTCCTGTCCAGAGTACTGCATCAGCAGCTCACATTTCCACCTAGAGAGAGAGAGAGAGAGAGAGATCACAGAGAGAGTAATGGTGGTGAGGCTGCGGTACGAAAAAGGGAAAGGGCTCGTGACAGTGTTTGGAAAGAGAGTGAACCTTAATAACACGAAAGGAGGACTGAGACAGATTCAAGCCTAAAGATGGAAGTCTTTCCTGCCAAACGGAGGTTAGTAAAGACGATAATGAGAAATAGTCATGAGAAAGTGCGTGGCCCATTTCTCTATGTACATGGTCTTGATTCATTCAAGTCTGAGATTGGCCAACTGCAGACATGGCCTTCTATCATTATAGCAACACTCATCATCAAGTCAAACAAAAATAGTAATATTCGTTTTTGAAAAAATTATCTTTTGAAAAAATAACGTATAGCTCTTTTGAATTCTGAAAATTTTATTTAAATATAAAAATAAATTTATAAACTAGCCGTAATTCATTGAATTTAATTTATAATAAAATTAATTTTATAATTTAATATAGGAAAATACTGGAGCTCCCGCTGGAGCTCTAGTGTATTTTATCATGTGTATTTTTTAATTTTTTTTTATATAGATGTTTTTAATGATTTTAAATATTTTTAAAAAATAAAAAAGTTTATAATATTATTAAATAATACTTGCTTAATCACGAAGTAAAATATAAAATATTTTTTTATGATTTTTTATTTTACTTCGTGATTAACGAAGTATTTTTTAATAACTTTTTTTTACTTCTTGATTAAGAAAATGTTTTTAATAATGTTCTAAATTTATTTTATTTTTTAAAAAATATAAAAAAAAATTATATAAAAAATAACTTAAAAAAAAGCACATATAATATATGCTACAGCCCCCAGCGGGAGCTTCCAGCGGGAGCCCCAGCGGGGGCTGTAGCACGATCCTTTAATATATCATATTAAAATATAATAATTTATAAATTTATTTTTATATAAATACTTTCAGATTAAATTATTTCTCTTGAATTTTTATCGTGTGACAAGTGAAGGTTGAGGAGACGTTGAAAAACATCAGCCTGCCAACGCGGCCACAACGCGTATAAAGTATAAATGCGAGAATCTCTAATCGAAAACGTAGTTGCGGCTACGGGCGAGACAAGCCAGGTACGTACAAGGTAGTTGTCGTTGACTGACTTGTGCAAAGAACTTTCCCGGGCACCATGTCCAGTCCACTGAATTCTATATGTTTATCATTTTTTATTTCAAATTTTTAATTTTATGACCATGACCAACAAATGAATAACGTATAAAATATAATATAAAATCTAAACCACAGTGAGTGAAAATGGAAAAAAAAAAAAAATTTAACTAAAAACCATAAAAATATAATGATAATTAGCCAAAAGTCAAGAAAAAATCAAAAGACAAAAAAGGGAAGGAAACATATACAAAAACATAAAATAACGAAAAAAAAAACCAAAATTAATAGAGAGAAAATCCAATAATCTCTAGACGCAAACACCAAAAGTGAAGCCACCCATAAACTAACTAAATTACTCTGTTAATTATTATAACCAGCGTATATAAACAATATTTCAGCATCATGGAGGCCGTACGTTAAAGAGAAGTACTAGACATAAAGAAATTTCATAAGAATAAACTCTAAACTCACAAATTAATTCATGATATGACTTTATATGATCTTTTAAATTTACTTTATAATAAAAATAATTTATAATCTGATGTATCTTATCAGATAATGACGTCAATTTATGAGATTGATTTTTTGTAAGAGAAATACTTGAAACCGGATGGTGGTGTTTTTCCCAACTTTACACCCACCAATACGGTAGGAACACATCAGTAATTGATATTCTCCGTAAAGTGATGATACCGGCCAATACGGTAGGTGCTGATTTGTCATTACTACATTAGTGGGTGTAAAACCAAAAAGACCACCACATACGAGAAGGAAATCACCTTATGCAATATCTTTTTATAATTAAAATATTTCAATAAACAAAATATTATCCAATTTATAAAAATTCCACTAACAAAGATACGAACCTAAATGAACGAGCAAGTGTTTCCTAGCTAGATATGGGCTCCCAAATTGTCAAAACATGCTTAGTTTCTTTTGTTACATTATCAATTTTCTAACAAATTTAAATCGAAGATAAAACGTTAATTAATTAATAATTTAATTTATTATTTAACGTTTAATAAGGAATAGGTTAAACTCTCGAACACTCACAATAGCTTCTTCATCATATCTTTTAAAATATATCACCAAAACTCACTTTTTTATTTTATATACTGACTTTTACAATATACCATACACGTACATCAGCTTATCTATTTTTTTTCATATCATTTAAATATTATATTTTTAATCTTTTTTATTCATTTCAAATATTTTCTCTAATTATCAATAATATCTTCATGTCTTTTGATATTTGCAATAGAGCTACAGTCCTCTTTAGAGCACTGTATTGCAGTCCCAATGTGTAAATGACTAAACTGACCCCATTTTACAGCAGGAAACGGCCACATTACCCTTCTATTCAGTCTAAAGCAAAAAAGACGAAAACATTTGAATCTCTCCTTCTGCAACACGCCTCGCGGCCCTGACCAAATCTCCACCATCATCAACCACCACAATCCAATCTCTTCCACCATTGACGGAACAACCACCTTCACCATCGATGGAGTCACATACTGAAAGTTTTTTTTTTTTCGATTTTTGGTGTCTTCCACATATTTTGGTTAATATCTGCTGTCTTACACATATTTGGTGTCTTACGCGTTGCGTCGTTGTTTTCTTTCCAAAAGTTTGGAGTCTTACGCATCTTTGTGTCCAAGTTGATCTACTATAATAATAAAAAATTATTATTAGACCTAGCTAGTAATTTTTAGCTGATCTGCTATTAACCCATTATGACTTAATATGTGTTATTATTGAAATAAACAAAAAGTGAAAAAGATGATTAAAAGAAAGCAACGAGTTACTTTTTATCTTTTTGGTGATGATCCCTACAACATGCTTGCTTTTCATCTTCAGCATTACCAGAAGAAGGAAGTAAATGCAAGGTAAATGATGGATAAAACAGCGGCGACGACGACGGCAGATTGGTGGAGATAAACTAGGGACATTGTGACACTCGGAGGGGAAGGATGTTCAGAAGGGGAGGGATTCGGAAGGTAACTAAGAAGGGGGGGGGTGCAGTTTAATTTCCTTTGCAATATCTCTCCATATACAATGTAATATAATTATGTTCTATTTTAAATTAATCCAAATTTATAAGTTAAACTAAAATATAAATTAATTCAAAAAATAAAAATAAGAGATTATATAATTGTCAAAGTATATTATGAGAATATCCATTATCGATAATTGTAAAAAAATATTCTTAAGATATTTCTCGGTATATTCCGTAAATATTCATTTTCGATAATTGTGAAAGAATATTCCTAAGATATTCTTCGGTATATTTCGTGAATATTCATTTTTTATAATTGTGGAAGAATATTCTTAGTATATTCTCTAGTATATACTAAGAATATTCGTTTGATTTTCTCAAAACTTCAACTATAAATAATACCATTTCTTCATAAAGTTTTACCAACATCTTCATTTTCATTTCTTTACAAAATTCTTCTTGTTCTTCTTTCTATATTGTTCTTATGGATCCCGTCTTTGAGATATTTTACAAAAATTACTTATTTTTTATTAATTATTTTTTATTAAAATAAATTTGTTTTTATCAAAAATAATTATTTTAATTACAAATAACTCTTTATAAATACAAAAAATTTTCACAACCTCCTCACACTCCACACCACATTTTTTTAAATTTTTATTATTTTTTTCTTTTATTAAATATTTATTATATGAATAATGAATAGAAAATTTAAAATAATTTTTAAAAAAATAAACTAAATTTTTTTTTTTAAATATTAAAAAGTTTTAAAATTTAAAATAATGTAGAGTGTGATGGAAGTTGTATAGCAAAACTTTTATAAATAAGCTCATTTAGAAGCAAAGAAACCTGCAACATCTTGAGAAATTTCTAAAGAATATTTATGTTGACATAAAGCCTAGAGTAGATCTAGTCACTTCTAAATTAAGAAAATATTTGAGCTGACAAAGGTCATTAAGCTTGAACTTATTATCAAATAAGGATTTCAAGTGCTCCATAGAATTTACATCGTTACTAGCTATAAAAATATCATCAATATAAATATAAAATGTCGGTTAATATCTGACAAGACCAAGAACTAATTCCTTTTCTAAGAGATATGGTACGCACGTGCATCGTGCGCCCCACCTACCCATAAAAAATTAACTTATATTTTTGGCGGAGTAATTAAAAATTAAGATAAGCTAGTACTTCGATCCACATTAATTAAATATATAGCTTATATAATTGGCCGTTCATTCCATTTCGGTAAGCTATTTAAATGAATCAATATTTTCTATATTAATTAAATGTTCTAAGTAACATTAAATATCTTTATTATCCACACGTTCAACGGCTCTGTATAATTAAGCTAACTCTGTATTTCTTGGTTTTATATATCTATATTAATTTGTTTAAAAAAAGAAAAAGAAAATTCCTTTTTAGAAGGTATGGCAAATAAAATAATAATAATAATTAACTTATATAAAAAATTAAAAAAATGGCAAATGAGGTTTGACTTGTGGAGTCTCATCAACGGTGGAGATTAGTATTGATTTTATATGTTCGTGCATGTGTCCCCAGAGACTCATGGAAACGTTGCCAATTATTATAGTCTTTATTTCACACCACTCATCATGACTCATATCTCAATATTGGAGAAGAGGTCAAAAGTCGATCTCTCTAATTAAATTTCCTGTTGTCAAATATGACATATTATATGTGTATGATTATTATTTATCATATAATCATGTGATCATGAGAAGATCTAGGATAGATATAGGGGTCAATATTCTACTCAGTTAATCTTGTAGAAACATTAGTAGAAATAAATTATAGTTAGCTTATAACGAATTAAAAAACAATGTGATCATTTAATTATGTTATAACTAAATGTTGAATGAGTTTAGTTTTTTTTTTAATAATTCTTTTATAGTTAGTGTATTTCTCTCTTTGACCTAAAAAAAGAATGAAACGAAGTAGTAACCAAGAAAGAAAGAAAAAGTAATTAAGAAACATATATCGTTTCATCAGTATCACCACTACGTAATATTTAATTCTTAGCTTGGTCTTTAAGCTTCATTCCCTAGCTTATTTAAATATGCCACTTAGCTAATAATTGCTACCTAGAAAAAACCACACAAAGAAATCAACCAGGTGAGAAGATCGTGATCAAACAAATGATATATAAAATGATCGATATTGGTGGATGCATATTAATTCATGAGTGACATCAATTAAATTAGCCTGATTTTGAGGCTTAATTAACAAAATTTTTAATATAATTTTGATAAAGATTAATTGGCCAATTTATTTATGAAATGGTCAGATCTGCAATTTGCAGTTTTCTACTTGTATTAACTTTTGGATGATGATCATCATTCTCAAACCTTATCAAGTAAGTACTACTACTACTACAAAGTTTTGAATTTCCTAGCTATATATCTGATCACCAAAATATGAATGCATGATGATTTGCAGGACCACCTTTAAATGTATATGGAGACAATAAAAATAAATAAAGACAAATGAAATATATATATATATATATAAATATATATATTTATATATATATAAAATCTGATCACGTGTACCTAGAAAAATGAAAAATCTCTACCAAATTTTGTGATCGTAATTTGCATCCAATATCACATGATCACGAGCTAAGAAAATTACTTATTTATTGAAAATTAGTTTTTCTTAAAATAATTAGTTTTTATTAGAAATAAATCTATCTTTTATCGTAAATAATTATTTTAATCACAAATAATTCATTATAAATATTTTTAACAATAATTGTAAAATGAATCATTGCAGCAATTACCTCAGGCTTTATAAATTACTGAAGTTGTTGATGTATTTAAAATGAGTCCTTTCTTTATTTTTGATTTCATCTCTAATTCTTTTGTGTGTATAAGATATATATATATATAATATATATATATATATACATATATAATATATATTCACCAATATGAATCTTGAAGTAGAAAATTTGAAGAAGTAATTGCTTGCTATTGGCCGGCCTTGTTGCCCTTCTTTTTGGTTCCCTGCAGGACGAAGCTGTTTCCATGAGGCTTCCTCGAAGCATCATATATAAGAAAAAATATGAGGAGGTAGTCATTGTAACTTTGTTCCCCCTCCTATAAGAGGGTAGTGAAGGAATGAATTTCATGGAGTTGTGAATCCATCCTTCAAAGGAATAAAAGAAAAATAAAAAATAAAAAAGGAATCATGGAACTCAATCAAACTCGATATTCATGTTTGTGAAATTCTAAATTTTGATAAGTATCACTTGTTTTGATAAAAACTCAAACAAATTTCAGAATAGATGAACATGCTAAACTAAAACATATAGTAGGCTAAACTAACAATGAACAGAGTAGATGAACATGCTAAACAAAGTAAAAAAATTTCAGAAAATAATCCATAAATAGCAGCAATTTATGGTCCTCAAAAAACCCAAAAGGGGCTGCAATTTATGGTCCTCAGCAAATCCAAATGAAATATTCAACTTGATCTATCTTTGATTTCTTCCATCTATATATATGTGTGTGTGTGTGTGTGTGTGTTTGTGTGTGTGTATGTATGTATGTATATATATATATATATACATATTCTGTTAGTAGTAATACATATAGATATATATATATATATGTATGTATATATATGTATGTATGTATGTATGTATGTATGTATATTCTGTGCACCAAATATAAGTTTAAAAGTTAAAACTAAGGAAATTTATACATCAAAAGATTCTCTGTTGTTGAGTATATTCTATATGTATTTTTTCAACTATCTCAAAATGAAAAAACTTGAAGATATTTTCGTTTGTCTTTTCACAGCCAAAGAATTTACTGCTTGATGCTAATGGTGTTCTCAAAGTTTCAGATTTTGGATTGAGTGCGCTACCACAACAAGTTCAAGTGAGTATGAAGACTTAATGCCTTACACAAAAAGTGTAATTAGGTATTTTCTTGTGTATACTTCCTATATACTTGAGAAATGCCTTTCGTTGTGTTTCATCATTAAAACCTTACTTTTACCTATAAAAAAAATTTGCCTTGCACAAATAAAATATCATAATAAAAGTTATCCAGAACTTAATATGAGAGGTGTTAGTGGCTACTGGCCCCTAGAAGCCTCACCTTTCAGTTTGATTTGTGATCTGTGCCTAACAGTTTGTTTTGGATTTTTGATATTGTGGCGAAGTATGAGGCATCTTTGGCATAATCAATTTGTGAAGGTTTTATGACTGATAATCTTATCCCTCTCTTTAGGAAGATGGGTTACTTCATACAACATGTGGTACGCTAAATTATGTTGCTCAAGAGGTATATTAGGTCTTGTTTCTAAGTGCAAACTACGATTTCTTAATCTTATGAACCTATTTTTTCATTCACACCCTACTTTTCCAGGTGATCAACAATAAAGGCTATGATAGAGCAAAGGCAGATTTGTGGTCATGTGGTGTGATTCTTTTTGTCTTGATGGCTGGATATTTACCTTTTAATGAATCCAACCTCATGGCATTATATAAAAAGGTTAATTGCTCTCTAGTTCACTGTTAACTCATACTTCCTAATGCACATGTGAAGGGAGTGAACTTGTTGTTACAGATGCAGATGAAGTAGGTTGATAATTTTCTACATTGTAAACAATTTTAACAAAACTGAGTAATAGCTGGTCAATGAAGTGGCGAACGTCAATGAACTTGTTACGGATGAAGATGACATAGGTAGTTAATTTTCTACACTCTAAATGATTTTAACAAAAACTGAGCGATAGTTTGTTAATGAAGTGGCGCTTATGTGGAAGCCATGCTTTTTGAAGCAAAGCATAAAAAATGAGAGATTGTTTGCATAAGTGGTAAGGTGAGTTTCTTGGAGATTCTCTGTTGTTGAGTTGCAAGAAAGCACAAATCGTTGAGAGAACAGACTGATCATCAAAAAAATCATCAATATACAAAAACTCAATGAAACCAACAAATAAGTAAGAGAATAAATTTGTATACAGAAACTCTCCATATGCTGTAAAATTCCACAATCATGTACCCACGCAAACTCATAGACCCATATTTTGAGAGGAAAAAATTTGGACTTTCCTTCATTTTAGAGAGAGTGAGAGACAGAGATAGAGATAGAGATTCCAAGAAAGCAAACATATTTCACCAATATATTCTGTGAATCGGTATACGCAATTACCCACGAAAACTCCTACACCCATATTCTGAGAAGAAAAAATTTAAACTTTCATGCATTTTGGAGAGAATGAGAGACATAGAAAGAGATTCCAATGTTTACCTCAACAATGAGAGTAGAGCTTAAAATTGGATGATCGGAGATGGAAGCAGCGAGCGTAGTCGAGGAAGAAGCTATGCTTCTGTCTTTGGCGCCAAGCAACGGAGAAAGAGTGGGAACGAGAAAGAGGAGGTTTTGAAATGAGAATAAAATAAATATAAAGGAATGAGGAAAATCAAGGACGGAAGAAAGAGTAAATAATTAAAAAAGTTTACAATGGTGAACATGATTCTGTAGATGTAGCGGGAGCACTGTATCAAAATGTAAAATATTTGTAAAATACAAGATCTGATGGGGTCCTATTTTAAGACCAATTCTTTATATTTTAAAGAAAATTCTATTTTACAATAGCCGTGCTCTTAGTACCAATAGAAACTCTTTTCAATGAATAAGGAGAAATAATCTCATGCATGGGAGCTATTTTCTATCTATTAATTGTCAGCTTCAATCATTTTCCTTTTCTTTTCTTTTTTCAAATTTTTGATCATAAAGTGAAGCAACAAAAAAAAAAAAAAAGACAGAGAGAGAGATCGTTAATTAAGAAATCTTAATTAATAAAGCTAATTAATTAGGATATTCTATCTATATGATGATGTTTTCCAAACCTTATAGGTCATAGACTCGTGTCATTAATATTGGAGAAGAGGTCAAAAGTCGATCTGTCTAATTAAATTTCCTGTTATAAAACATGACATATTACATGTGTATGATTATTATTTATCATATAATCACGTGATGTAATCATGAGAAGATCTATGATAGATAAACGTCAATCTATTCAGTTAGCCTTTGTTTAGATTCATAATTCATCTAAATTCATATAATGGCCTTATCATTATAATTTTTTTAAATTTATACATAAATATAATAAATAATTTAATTTTTTTAAATTTTAAAATAATAATAATATTAAAAAATAATATTTTATAATATTTATTTTATAATTCACAAATCATATCAACTCATCTCTAAATTCAAACGAGGCCTAATATTTTAGAAACATTAGTATAAATAAATAGTTAGCATATAATCAATTAAAAAAAATGTGATCATTTAATTAAGTAACATGTTGAATGAGCTTTTTTTGTATAATTATTTTATAATTAGAGTATTTCTCTCTATAAATAAGTTCTTTGACCAAAACAGAAAAGAATGAAAGGAAGTAACCAAGAAAGAAAGTAAGAAATATCGTTTCATGATCAGCATATATCATTATTACATAAGATTTAAGTCTTAGCTTGGTCTTTAAGCTTCTCTCCCATTGTTTCATTCCCTTATTTAATGTCACCTAATAATTGGTACGACCTAGAAAAAACCGCACAAAGAAATCAACCAGGTGATAAGATCTTGATCAAACACATGATATATGAAATCATCGATCGATGGTGGATGCATGGACATATTCATAAGTGAGTGACATCAATTAAAGCCTGATTTTGAGGCTTAATTGACAAATTTTTAAGATTATGATAAAGATTAATTGGCCATGCAATTTATTTATGAAAAGGTCAGATCTGCAATTTGCAGTGTTCTACACGTATTAACTTTTGGATCAAACCGGCCATCATGATGATCATCATTCTGATCAACCCTTATCATCAACAACTACTACTACTATGAATTTCCCAGCTGATCACCAAAATATGAATGCATGATCTGCAGGACCACCTTTAAATGTATATGGAGACAATAAAAAAAAAAAAAAAGACAAATGAAATATATATATATATATATATATATATATAATCTGATCACGTGTACCTAGAAAAATGAAAAATCTCTACCAAATTTTGTGATCATAATTTGCATGCAATATCACATGATCATAATTTTTAACAATAATTGTAAAATGAATCATTGCAGCAATTACCTCAGGCTTTATAATTAAATTACTGAAGTTGTTGATGTGTTTAAAATGAGTCCTTTCTTTATTTTTGATTTCATCTCTAATTCTTTTGTGTGTATAAGATATATATAATATATATACATAATATATATATATACATATATAATATATATTCACCAATATGAATCTTGAAGTAGAAAATTTGAAGAAGTAATTGCTTGCTATTGGCCGGCCTTGTTGCCCTTCTTTTTGGTTCCCTGCAGGACGAAGCTGTTTCCATGAGGCTTCCTCGAAGCATCATATATATAAGAAAAAAGGTTAAAATTAAATTTGAGCTCCTATATACAAAAGTACTTACTATAAGAAAAACAAGCAGTTGTAATAGATTTTTTAAGATAAAAATGATTATTCGTGATGAAATTAGACTTATTTTAATAAAAAATAATTATTTTTATTAAAAAATAACTGACTACAAATAAACTTGAATTAATTTCTTATAGTTATTATATTGTCGTTGTTTGGGATGCTACATATTCCTGGTCTATAAGAATTAATGGTCGTTTTGCAAAATTAATCATGATGCTTTCATGACAGTACTATTACCAAAATAATTTACACAAATCGTTCAAACACCGATCGATATTCCAAAATCCTTCAACAATTGTTGATTTAATTTGTACGTTTCTATTATTTTGTAAATAGTTTGTCGATATTAGCATCCTTTAAATCTTATTAATCAATTTTTTCATCATCATGATCATTCTAAATCCAGAGTACTGATTTTTTTTTTTTTTTTTTTTTTAAAGAGTCAGGACCACATGTCCAAAAGTGGCCCCTCCCCAACTTTTATTAATAAAAAACCCTCACTTATGGCGGAGGAATACCATGGTGAACAATCAATAAACCCATAAACCATAACCAAAACCCAAAAAAAAAAATAACTCCAAAGAACAAACATTATTGCCGTCTCAGATACGGCAAATTATTTTTATCAAGTCTTAAAAGACCTCTAGTCTCCCTAGGAAAATCAAGTACACTGATTTGGATAAGCTTAAGTAGTAGTATATACAAATCTCGCATAGACTTAATTAACTAATTTGAAATAAAGAGTAGATCATATCATAAAAAAAGTATAAACAATTAATTGTTTTTAGTGGCTTCTAATTTTAATGTCCGAAGTTTGCACACTTCATATTACTCTGTTAATTATAACCAGCGTATATAAACTAATTAAATTCATATTACAGTAATACCATGCTAGAAGTTTCTCATGATCTTTCCGATTAAAAGAAAAGCGTCAGGCTAGTTTCAAACGCATCAGCCACTTTCGAATCCACACTAAAATAAATTTGCTCCCATGGCTCAATAATATATTATTTAATTCTTAGCTCATTGTCCTTAATTATTTAAATAACGCCCCAGGCCGATTGCAAACTAAAAAAAAAATACAGACAAAGAAATCAGGTAGGTGAGAGCTAGAGAAGACACGGAGAAAGAAAATCATGGCTACGAGGCTGGTGATCATGGTCGACAAAGATGGCAAAGTGGTCTGGGATGAGCAGAAAGAGGCAGAAGAAAAGGTACTACCTGAGGTCATGATCAAGCCGCTCATGTGGTTCAAGCAGCAGCCTAAAGCTGGAAGCGTTTTCCCTAAGAAAAGAAGGTTGGTTAAGAGCTTGATGTTTGAGTCCTTTATACAAACCCTAGCCAAAATCTTCCGTCCTGACAATCCCTAGCTAGCTAGCTCTCCCTCTGGAGCCTCCCAACCCAGCAATATCCTTCCTTCCCCCACCAAAAATCATGAAATAAAGATTATATGTTCTAATTACTTGTATAAGCGTTTGGTTTGGTTTGTTTTTGTGTTGGGTGTTGTTTCAGAGTCATGAACATGGATTTAATACCGGGACTTTTCTTTTTTGCTTGTCTATACAGACTCCAAGTTGTTCGAGTTGTTTGTGAAAGGTTTGAGACATGATATGAATCATTTGAAAGTACCAGGATAATCAAATTCCAAACCCATTTTGAGAAACTATCCAAACGAACTAAATTTTCTGTTCCATTTTTGTGTTCAGCGACCTTATAATAATACTAAAATGCAAGGAGAGAGAGACAGGTGTTCATGGCAGCTCCGGTTGGGACCTCCAACCAAGTTAAAGCAACCTTTTACCATCGTTAATGATTTGTTCTTATACGCTTTTCAATTTTCACTGATTCATCGATTTGTCTGGCTTTTGCATACTTCGATCCATTATGGGCATGCAAGTATTGTTATTCCGTGGTACTTCTTTATAAGGAGTTAGGAGGACATGACAAAACATGGTCCCTCCTATAATGAACATCCAATTAAATCAAACTCATCATCTAATTCATATTATAAAACGAAATAATTATAAAATAAAAAACAGAGAAAAAACAATATTTCAGCATCATGGAGGTCGTACGTTAATGGACTGATAAATTCGGAAATAATTAATTGGTCATGATAGAGGTACGAGTTATGGTGAAGAAAATTAATCACTCAAATCTGACAGTACTACTATACCAAACAACATTAATTAATACCAAAAGAAACTCTTTTCAATGAATTAATTAGTCAAGGATATTTCATGATCTCATGATGTTGTACGTTGTCAAAACCTAGTTAAATCCATCAAATAAAAATTTAAATTTAAAATATTATTATTACATTAGATAATTGTAAATAACTTATTATAGAATAGTAATTCTTTCATTTCTGAAGAAAAATAATAGGGCTTTCGAGTTTGGAAAGACATGGTCACATGAGAAGACGGGATCGAAAGTCGATCGTCGCCATGAGTTTTAAGTTATTCCGTTTTCTTTCGAGCATCGTTACATCCCGAGAACCCACCCACAAGGTAAAAGTAATTTTTTTATTTTTTTTAATTATTATAAATATTTTAAAAAAAATAAAAAATTCATAATATTAATAAAAAAAATTTCCCTAATCATTAAATAAAAAAAAATCTCGACACAAATTCAAAATCCAAATTCAAATCTCAAAACATTTCTGTTTTCTTTAAGGGTACGAAGGTGGACCAACTAACAACAATATCATGTACCTTGGGAATTATGTGATTGGTTTGACTTTTAACGTACCCACTAAACTAATCATATATAGGAATATTAAATGTTGTTGTTGGTCTTGTCTTAACATGACCGTCACTAAAAAAAGTAGAAGGATTTTTTCCCTATTATTAATTTACTCTTAATAACCCGACATCATCATGTGTATATTCTATATATATATATATATATATATATATATATAGACTCTCCAATTAAAAAGGGTGACTTAAAAAAAGGCATTTTAAACTAATTAATAGTCAAACTAAGTAGTGGTGATTAATTATTTGATGGATCACGTGATTATGGTATGTATGTACTTAGGCTGCGTTTGAATGTTTAATTGAGCTCAGTTCTTTATGAATAGTAGTAAGTTGAGTAGTGAAGAGAGTTATGTAGAGCCCATCTAAATTAAGTTTAAGGTGTGTTTGGATATTAAGATAGGTTTAATATTTTTTATAAGAAGTTGAAAAAGGTTGTGAGTTCCACGTATAAAGATGTGTTAAGTTTTAAAAAGTTGTAAGTCTCACATATAAGGAAGTTTTGAGTTGAAATGATTTTAGTAATTTGAGAATTGAGTATTTTGATGTTAGATTTAATTCAACTGAGTCTTAAAACTAAACGCAGCCAGTTGAACCTAAAATAAAGGTAAAATAGCTTTGGATCATGACTTTATTCTTTTTCTCAATTTTTCATGTTCTTTTTTTGTAATTGACTAAGAGCCTGTCAATATTAAGATCCCGTTTGAATACTAAAAATATTTCATCTCATTTTATCTTTTTATTATAATTTTTTTTAATTTTTATATAAAATATAATAAATAATTTAATATTTTAAAATTTTAAAATAATAATAATATTAAAAAATAATATTCTAAAATAGTATGAATATTGACAATCTTAACGACTTTAAAGTAATCCATAAACGCGTACGTATAGGACGTTTTTTTGTTTTTTTTTTGTTTTTGGGTACGTTCACATGAGTTTATACGTACGTACGTAGCTATTCTTTTTTGTGGTTCTAATTCAATGTATTAGATGATATCAGGTGGAGATTCCTTTTGGAGACATGGAAAGCTGGCGATAATTAAGTAGTTGCGATTCCACTTAAGCAAAAGTATAACGTCTTTGACCCAATTAAAGTGGATATTTTAAGCTTGTACATATGATTATATATAATATTGACTAAAATTATAATGTACTTTAATTAATTTGGTTATAAGGTCTAATTTCTTTATGTAACATTAATATGATTATCATGAATATAGTATATTCTATTAATTACAGTACTTACTTGATTCCTAACGAATTAAATTGTACTTACCTTGGTTTATAAATTATAATTAAGCTGTTAGGCAATTAAACAGTCTGCTCAAAGTTGGTGTCGTATCTTCTTCATTCAAATAATTAACGCGAGGAAAAGTACGTTCGCATGATGGGATGTTTTTTATTTTTGTATAAATATATATATATATATATATATTATTATAGCCTATTTCTCAAAGTCTAGTGCCATCTATGTACGTAGGACCCAGCAAATTATATATCTCGTTAAGAATGATCAGTGAAATCGCTAATTAATTAACCAGAGAGATCAGATAGAGGGTTCCGATCCCAACATTATCATCGCTAGCTTTCAGATCATATCATATATTATAATGAATAATGCATGGATTCAAATTGTAGGGTTAATTTATGAGATGAAGCTCATTTACTTTAATTAAGAAAAAATTCACAACTTTATGTTGCTAAAACAATTAATAAAAAATGTCACAGCTTTAATTTATGTATATTAATATACATATATCTCTATATATATATATGGCCTTCAAACTGTATAATAAATAATTTAATTACTTACGTACGTGGTATTAATTAATTAGACAGATCGAGTACTTTTGAGCACATCTTCACCAATATTCAATATTGACATGAGTCATGACTGGTGTGAAAGAAAGACTATAATAATTGGCAAATTCAGAATTATATATATATATATATATATAGAGAGAGAGAGAGAGAGAGAGAGAGAGAGAGAGAGAGTGTGTGTGTGTGTGTTATGGCCTACCCTATAAAAATCATATACCTCTCTAAAATTTTCTAAACTTTCAATATATTTGCATATAATTAATGGAAGTAGTAGTTGGTGGATCGACGTATGTCGTACGTTCAATCAAGGCCAAAAGGTTCAAAATTCATTTAAAATATTACTTATCAATAATATTAACGCGTGGAAAACATTCATTATATCGCATCATGTTCTTTTGGCTATATATTAACCTTTATATATATATATATATATATATATATATATATAAAGACAAGAAAATTCATAATGAACTCGGTTGAATTACTGAAGTTGTTGATGTGTTTAAAATGATCGGCGGAATAAGACAGAATTTGATCAGTCCTTTCTTTATTTTTGATTTCACCACTGATTTTTTTTTTTTTTTTGTGTGTATAATATATATATATATATATATATATATATATATTCACCATTATATAGGGATCTTGAAGTAGACAAATTTGAAGAAGTAATTGCTAGCTAGTGGCCGGCCGGCCTTGTGGGTTCCCTGCTGGAAGTGTCCATGAGGCTTCCTCGAAGCATCATAAGAAAAAAGATTAAAATTAAATTTGAGCTGCTCTATACATATAATAAGTACCTAATATAAGAAAAATGAACAGTTGTGATTTATTTTTTACAATGAGAATGATTATTCGTGATGAAATCAAACTTATTTTAATAAAAAAGAATTATTTTTATTTAAAATAACCGATCACAAATAAACATAAATTTTTTTAGAGTTATTATATTTTCATTGTTTGGGATGCTACATATTTCTGGTCTATAAGAATTAATGGTCGTTTTGCAAAATTAAGCATGATGCTTTCATGACACTGTTACCAAAATAATTTACACAAATCGTTCAAACACCGATCTAAAACCCTCCAACAATTGTTGATTTAACTTGTACGCTTCTATTATTTTGTATGCATATAATTAATACGCGGATTCTGTTAATAGGTATTGGGTTTTGCTAGATACAAGCGAGTTCGTGCACCATATCGTGTACCGATAATTTTTTTTATTTAAAAAAAAATGAAAAAAAAAATTTTAAGAAAAGAAAAAAATCTCATATATCATAAAAATTATTTTTATCTTTAATTCACACCATTTCGTTAAACATATATATTATATATTAATATTGGTGCACAAACTTGCTTGCAATTAGATTTTTCTATAGGTATTTATAACCTAGGGGTGCATTTTTATTTATTTTTTTCAAATGCTAAAAAATGTATTGAATTAATTTCTTTTTTATTTTATTTTCCTAAATATTAAAAAATATTTCTTGATGTTTTGAAAAAAAAACAAAATAAAAATAAAATCATCGATCGACTATGATTGGTCCCATGTTGTTTGGGCTGGTTGGTCCCATGTTGTTTGAATCGAAGTGGACAAAACGTACGAAGCGACGAAGTCTAGTGGTAAAGAAAATTGAAGAAATCGAGAAGCACGAAAATACAGGTTCGAGACGATTAAAAGAAAAGCGCATCACAACTTCGTCATCCTCATCATCATCAGTCACGAGGCCAGATGTATATATATATATATATATATATATATATATATATATATATATGTAAGCTGGGGTTATAAGGCCATTGAGAGTCGAGACCAAGGTACCACTGATCCCCGTCCCGATTCCAACACGCCCAAATTCCGCACCCGGAAACAGGTGGATCAACTCAACGTCGGCCAATTACAAACTAAAAAAAATACAGACAAAGAAACCAGGTGAGTGAGAGAGAAGACAAAGAAAGAAAATCATTGCCACGAGGCTGGTGATCATGGACAAAGATGGGAAAATGGTCTGGGATGAGCAGAAAGAGGCAGAAGAAAAGGTACCGGAGGTCATGAAGGCGAGGTGGTTCAAGCAGCAGCCTAAAGCTGGAAGCGTGTTCCCCAAGAAAAGAAGGTTGATTAAGAGCTTGATGCTTGAGTCCTTTATGCAAACCCTAGCCAAAATCTTCAGTCCTGACAATCCCTAGCTAGCTAGCTCTCCCTCTGGAGCCTCCCAACCCAGCAATATCCTTCCTTCCACCACCAAAAATCATGAAATAAAGATCATATGTTCTAATTACTTGTATACGAATTTGGTTTGGTTTGGTTTGTTTTTGTTTTCGGTGTTGTTTCAGAGTGACCCTGGATTTAATATCGGGACTTTTCTTTTCTGCTTGCCTATACAGACTCCGAGTTGTTCGAGTTGTTTGTAAAATGTTTGAGACATGATACGAATCATTTGAAAGTACCAGGATGATCAAATTCCAAACCCATTTTGAGCAACTATCCGAACGAACTAAATTTTCTGTTCAGCGACCTTATAATAATATTGAAATGCAAGGGGAGAGAGAGAGAGAGAGAGAGAGAGAGAGTTGTTCATGGCGGCTCCGGCTGGGACCTCCAACCAAGTTAAAGCAACCTTTTACCATCGTTAATGATCTGTTCTTACACGCTTCTCGATTTTCACTGATTCATCGATTTGTCTGGTTTTTGCATACTTCGATCCATGATGGGCATGCAAGTATTGTTATTCCGTGCATGGTACTTCTTAATAAGGTGTTAGGATCGAAGACATGACAGGACATGACAAAACGAAATATAATGAACATCCAATTAAATCAAAATCATCATCTAATTCATATTATAAAACGAAATAATTATAAAATAAAAAACAGAGAAAAAACAATATTTCAGCATCATGGAGGTCGTACGTTAATGGACTGTTAAATTCGGAAAGAATTAATTGGTCATGATAGAGGTACGAGTTATGGTGAAGAAAATTAATCACTCAAATTAATTTGGCGCCCAGTACTATACCAACCAACATTAATTAACTATACCAACAGAAATTCTTTTCAATGAATTAATTGGTCATGGATATTTCATGATCTCATGATGTTGTACGTTGTCAAAACCTAGTTAGTTCCACTAATTAATTAGCTTTGTTTCATTAATTCCACGTAATAATATTGTAATGATTTCATGAATTAGATTAACATCCATGCATTCGGCATCAGAGGTGGCTCCAAAGTATAAAGCCCCACCTGATCATCTAATGACATTGATTTACAACCATAATAAAACCCTAATGTAGACGTACTAATAATAAATAAATAAATAACCCCTATATATATATATATACGCGTTAATGGATTACTTCAAAGTCCATACATAAAATTCTCGGCCATTAATTGCTCTTCCTCTTTTATTATATATCATTGTTTTCTTCATGATAATCGAGCATACTTTTGACTTTTTCTGTTATTCCTAATTTTTCTTTTTAATTCTAAAATATATATGTTACGGAGTTTCCACTTTTGCATTTTCATGCAAGAAGCCAAAGCTGGAAGTGTACGGCCACACAACGATTATTTTTAGGGACCACAATATTCAAGAAATTAGAAAAATGATTTGTTGTTAGAATTTTTATTATTTTCAACTTAATTTTATTGTGAAGTTCACATTAATGATGAAGCAATTAATATAGATAACCCTACCATTCCGCCAACTGCTTTCCATCAATGCATGTCATGGATCTGTCATTGTTTTGGGAAATATTGATGGACATATAAATAAAAGAGAAGTAGATATAAAGAAATTTTATAAAAATAAACTCACAAATTGATTCATGATATGATTTTATATGATCCATCAAATTTACTTTATAATAAAAATAGTTTTATAGTTTGATAAACCACATCAAATGATCACGTCAATTTATAAAATTGATTTTATGTAAGAGAAATACTGGAAACCGGATGGTGGTGTTTTTCCCAACTTTACACCGACCAATACGGTAGCAAAAAACGATCAGTAATTGGTATTCTCCGTAAAGTAGTGATGATACCAATACGGTAGTTGCTGATTTGTCATTACTACATTAGTGGGTGTAAAACCAAAAAGACCACCACATCCGAGAAGGAAATCACTTTATGGAATCTTTTTATAGTTAAAATATTTCAGTAAACAAAATATTATCCAATTTATAAAAATTCCACTAACAAAGATACGACCTAATTAAATGAAGGAGCAAGTGTTACCTAGCTAGATATGGGCATATACCCCAAATTGTCTAAACATGCTTAGTTTCTTTTGTTACATTATCAATTCTCTAACAAATTTAAATTGAAGATAAAACGTGAATTAATTAATAATTTAATTTATTATTTAACAGACTTGTGCTTATAATCGATCCAAAATGAGACTTGACTCTCACGAAAAGAGATTTGACAGGAATACCACCAAAATTGGAGAAAACTGCACAGAACCAGCTAAAACGATGGTGAACAGTTAACTTTGGGGTGGGGGGGAGGGACATTGGATCGGACCAAAATTGGGCTCAACCGGTGGTAATGGTCTGGAAAGATGATATACCGGCCGGCAAATGTGCAAAACTGGGCCTCGAAACAGTAAAAGAAACAATCAAAACTTTATTAAACCCGGGCCCAAATGAACGACAACTGGGCTGAAAATGCATGAAATCGGTCCAGTCTTCTAACAACATGGACTTGACTCATACGAGTCTTAAGATTGGCTACCAACATCTGCATTATAATACATAATATATGAAACGGCAACTTAGTAAAATTAACTATCTAATTGAACAGCAACGCTTAGACAATACACATGATACATATATTTGGTTGAAGTTGAATACATCATTAACTCTTGTCTCTACTTTTCTTATTTCATCCATATTGATCAGTATCATTATGATTTTTTGTAATTATGATATCGGTATTGGCTATCAATATTTGGTAATTTAGCTATCGAGTTATTATATTCTTATGTTAATGCATATGTAGATCATACCATTCATATCACTAAAATGATAAAATTTGATTTGTAAGATTTAAATTTTAAAATTTAAATCTTACAAATCAAATTTTATCATTTAAGTGATATGAATGGTATGATCTACAATGAATTTTCATAAAAATAATTAAGCAATAAAATCTAATTAAAATAAAAATAATAATTTTGTTTTCGGGTATAAAATCTTCACTAATTCATGATATTAATCCTATATGTAAGTACGTAGAAGGTGTGAGATATCTTGAAATTACCATTTTTTTTTAATTATAGATCTTCTTAATCAACTTTTTATCATCCTAATTTCCTCCCCCTTGATGTTATTTAGCATCAAAATAATTGATAAATGAAAAGTGTTGCAACCACAAAAAAATTATACAAAGTATTTCACAAATAACGTGTATGACTTCATGTAATTTAATAGTTAAAGAAATGTTTTTTTAATGAATTTGTAATTTTTTTTTTTTTGTATAAAATCTTGCCTATTCCATTTTCATTGATCCTATAATCCTCGCAATTACCTGTCTCATTTCTGTACTTCCATGGCGGTGCAGCTCTGGTAAATTCCCGTGACCCATCAAATAATTAATAATTATGAGGAAACTTTATTCAATGACGGTTTTCTTAATTATTTTGAATTTTCAAAAATTTTAATTGGGATGCCATTTCTTAATTAATGTTGTTCGAATTCAGCCAGCCACTGTGCACAGTTAAGAGAAAACGAAAAGATAGTTACATTTTGATATATAAAATTATATCTCATTTTATTATTATAATTTTTTAAAATTTTTATATAAAATATAATAAATAATTTAATTTTTAACTAAACATTCCGCTGACCAAACGAGACGATTGTGTTTCTTTCACACCACTCATTGAGTACTCATGTCATTAATATTGGTGAAGAGGTCAGAAGTCGATCTGCTAATTAATTTTGCTACTGTGAAATATGACATATTAAACGTGTAGCATTATTACTTATCATAGAGCATTTAATCATGAGAAAGCTGCGTCGATAGATCAGGGTACATTCACTCTGCTGTGACGTCGACCGCGTTGCAGTCCTTGCAAACTGCAACGTGTTGCCTGTAGAAGACTTTCAAGGATGGGATGGCTCTACGGCCACCGCTCCTGAGAGTTATCGATAGAATAAAATATTATATTTTTTTATATGTATATTTTTTTAATATAATAAAATATTTTTTTAAAAAATAAAAAAATTATAATATTATTAAAAAATATTTACTTAATCATTAAATAAAAAAAATTTTAAAAATTTAAAATAAAACATAACAAAACCGAAAGCGAGATCGAAGCTGTGAGAATAGCTACTCTTTAAGGATGAGAAGCAGCACACCTTACATTCAGCAATGATGTGAAACCCCTACGACACGTCTACAAATCTAATCATGATCGATCTACATCGACCGATACCGTATTTATTATTCTCGTACGAGCTGGGTCCTCAACCGGTCATGAGTGGATGATTTTATTGGAAACAACGATATGAATGTACTTTCCACGCGTTATTATATATATTGATCTGTAATATTTTACTTGCATGGCCTTGAACAGGCCGTATAAATGAACATATAGAGATTTTTAATTCACTGCAAAAAAAATATATATATATTTGAGATAGATTATTTATGACAAGAATAATCATTTAAAATAAAAATAGATTTATTTTAATATAAAATAATTATTTTCACAAAAAATAATTAGTAACAAATAAGTAATTTTTTTATAATGATTATACATATTAGAATTCAGATCGTCATCAAAAAAAATATCAAGAGGCCAAGAATAATATATTTACGATGAAAAAAATATATATTTTTATTATTTTAAGAATATTAATATTACTCTTCATCTATAATAATTTTGTCATCCATAATCACGGATATAAAAACTATAATTTTATTTGTCTACCCCTTAAACGATCAACGTTCTTGCTCATCAATAAATTATATACTGAGAGCTGTGAAAAAGTGATGAGAACAGAAAGAACGATGTTAAAGCTAGCTATTAATACATGATATTGAGAAGCATGATGATTATGGGGGAACTATGACCAGATCAGTCATGCATTAGGCCACCGATATACCCATTGTTAAAGAGCCCTACTCATGGAGAAGTAAGCTAGATAGCTATATTAGATTCTGCATGGATAAAGATCATGATCAAGAACAAAGTTTTTTTTTTAAATTTTATGAAAGGCCTTGATTTAATGAAACAGTATAATTGCATAGTTTGACGAATGTTAATGGCTGTAAAAGCCTTTCGCTTTGGCTTTAGAATTCTTCTTCTGTTAAAGAGTACAGTAAATATATATATTTATATATATATACTAGGGAATGACTCCTGGTGCGTTAGTCCCAGGATGAGCCTGACATAATGATTTAAATAATAAAAAAAAAAAGTGTAAAAGTTAGCAGCTTGTTTGTCTAGGAAAAAAAATATGAGGTTAAAGAAAAACAAAAAATCATGATTAAAAAATCTAAACTTTAGTAAAGTATGAGCATTGGTGTGCATCCATATTGGATTCTCTATTTACTCTCTATTAAGAGCCTTTTGGTAAAACATGATCATTCATTAAATTCTACAAGAGAATTACACGTCAAATAGTCAAGGGTCATAAGAACCTTTTGGTAAAATAAGATCCATCATTAAATTATACAAGGGAGCTACATGTGAAATAGTCAAGAATTTTATGAGCATTTTGGTAAAATATGACTTAATGGAAAAACAACAAAAGTATACATTATCATCAAAATATATTTTTCAATATGACTTAATTCATATTGACTTAATTTTAAGTCATTTTGGTAAAATATGACTTAATTCACAGTTAGAAAATCACTTATTATAACTTTAAAATATATCATCAAAACATATTTTTCAATTTTATATATTGACTTTTACAATACACCATACATTATCTTATCTATTTTTTATTTATACCATTTAAATATTATTTTGTAATATTATTTTATTCATTTAAAATATTTACTCTAATACTTCTTAGAACTAGTTCTAATTTGCCAATCTTTAGCACTTCTCTGACTTGATTTTGTTTAGTGAAAATTAATTTAATACTTAGTCAGTTGAATGCATCTGGTACTTAATCCAGATGCCTCCACTTTGGAAGAATGGTGTTATTATTAACATCAAAGGTTATGCATTAAAAGTCAAAAGATGAACATCACAAACGTCAAGCCGCATTTGTGCGAAAGTGTTGAGGGCATAAATGGAAGTAGATAAAAATGAAACTAGGAGGAAACGAGAGAAATAATAACAAATTGCATGGAAGGATGAATAACAAACGTCTTTAAAAGGGCGCCTTAACTTACATAGAGCTAGAGAGAAGATGGAGCTAAGCAAAGGTATTCAGGAAATGGTGGAAGCTGAGTTTGGGCGCCCGCGCTTCATACCCAAGAAAGGGAGCATATTTCCTCGAAAGAGAAGATCGGTGAAGAAGATGGTGCTTGATTCCATACTCAAATCCATTGCCACACATCTTTGCCGTCTAAACCACCACTCCACTTCATCCTTTGTGGAAACCAGTTCACTGCCCAAAACCCCAGCAGCTGACAATTATGCCAAGAACATGAAGATCTTTCCCCACCATGTTCCTTAAATATCTTCTGGCCAACCCACATGGCCATCATTACATGATTTCTATTCGTCTCTCTGTTTTTGCTTATGGTTTAAGATGGTGTTTGTTTTACTTCGTTTGATGGTCTTGGTTGTTACCTTAGATTGTGCTGTACTATCTAAAATAACAATCCTTGTGATTGCAGATTAGTTAGTTGCTTTCTTTGTGCTGGATCTATAATTGTCTGGGTTTTTATTTTGCCTCCATCAATGTACTCGTTTTGTCTGGGTTTGTTTTCATGCAAAAAATTCAAAAACAGTGTTTTATTTCTTTATCTGCTATCTTTCTCTTTCGAGTGCAAACAAGTACAGAGGTGTGCTTTCTTTCCATTTCCAATTCCCAAAGCTAAACCACTAGATTTCTAATCAATCCCCAAAATGGGAATGGCAGTAAGGAGTAGTGGTTGAGCTTTGGGAAACAGAAGACTCTGTGTTAAAAAAATAATGTAATCTAATCGTATGCAAAATAGAAAAAATGCATCTAAAATAAGTGTAATCTAATCGTAATAGCACCGATAATGGGTAGAAAGAGTGGATCGTCAAATGAATTAATTACACAGCGTAGCTAAGAGGATCGAGATACGTACAAATCGCAGATTTTTCATGTTCAGGCACTGCAGTTTGGTTCAGTCACCCGTTGAGAAGGGCAGTAGGAAGAGGTAGGATTCTCAAGATGACAGACTTGTGCTTATAATCGATCCAAAACGAGACTGACTCTCACGAAACTTGGAGAATTGGAGAACACCGCATAGAACCTAAAACGATGGAGAAAACTGAACAAATTCTTTGGGGCTGGGGTGGGGAAACTGAAAGAAGACGACCCCTGAAATCTATCATATCTTGCATCCAGGTTTCTAACATCAGCATCATAATAGATGAAACGACGACTTAGTAAAATAAACTAGCTAATTGAAGAGCAACACGTACACATGATTATAAAGTACACATGATCAACAAATATCAGGGGTAGGCGTCCTTAGATGAGAAAGCAGAGGTACTATTTGCAGATTGCAGTCAATGATCCTATTGAAATAGACTGTTGGCAATTTTAAGAGGTCTGCAACTTTGTATTCATAGGGAAATTATAAACTTGGTGATCGAAAGTGATTGGTTCAAACCATTCAAAATAATTGAGATTCTATGTCTCTCCTTAGTAATGTGGTTAAAGAGATTCAAGAGATGATGAGGCCCTTTTACAAGTGCAGCATACAGCATGTTGGTCGTATGGGCAATGAAGGGACACACAAGCTGGCTAAGCATGCTTGGAATGTTACTTATCTAAGCGTTTGGGAGGAGTCTTTTCCTATTATCTTAGCTCAGTTATTTGGGAGGATAAACACTGTTTGTAAAGGATGTTCCTTTTAATTGGAAAGCTTGTTATAAAAAATAAAATAAAAAATAGATTTTTGTATTCCTTATGGGTTGATACGAGGTGAGAGATAAAAAATGAAAGTGTAATCTATTTGTTGATATTTTAATACAGTTTATCTTCTAATTTAAATTATATCATATAAATACTTTAATAAATCTACTATATATACACATAAGGATGTGAATAAAATTTGTCATGAGTGCCAAATACCACCTAAAAGAAAAGTTGCCATCTAACGTGACAATAACCATATCAATTTTAACCCACTCAAAAGTTAAAATAAAACCAGCTGAAATGTAAATTGGTAAAATTAATTTTTCAAAAGAGAAATGATTTATACAAGTTTTAAATAGACAAACCTCATGCATATCTTTGTAAAAAAGTAGATCTCATCTTAAAAGATATATATATATATATATTTATATAAACTATTCTTTTTTAGTGGGACATACTTTTTACTAGTCTATATGTATAGACATTGTCTATTTGGAACTTACACCTAATACTAATATTGCGAGACACAAAGCAAGCTTTTTGATGCAAGTGATCATATGTGTAAAAGGATTTTCCCCAACTCTTAGTTTATATAACAATCCCATGAGGGATCTTTAGGGAGTGAGTCAGAGAGTCCGATTAAGCTTAACGATCATTCTCTAAAAAGAGTTAGTGGGTCTCTGCAAAATACTAAGCTCATGAGTAAAACCAGCTAATGAAACGACCCACACGTGGGAAAAGTGGATAGTAAGGGGCAGATGGGACTCGTCGCCCTGACACCTCCTGTTAACCAACTGTAACGCCCCGTATTCAGATTAGTCGGAGAATTACTTCAAAAATAGTAAGACTATAATCCCACAAACGATGTAGATGTGCATATAATCTCGAAGTTGTCCTTTAGTACCTGCTGCTGCTGATGCTTTTGCATTAATGTAAGAAAGAAATTTAAATGTAGGAAAGAAATGAAGAAAGAGGAAGACTGCAGAAATATCTGGAAATAAATTTTTTTTTTCTTTTTTTTTTATGAGCTAATGTTTGTGTTTTTCAAATGATTGTAATGTACCCTAAAGAGTGTCCTATTCGTTGATAGCTGATTAATGATGCTTATGGAATAAAGGAAATATAATTAATTCATAATTATAGCTTATCATGCTTTAAAGCATCCAAGAATATTAGATCGAGTATTATGATGATCAGAATACTAATTAAGGTCATATTCTGACATAATCAAAATTAATGTTAGAACGGATAACAACATACTGTCTTAATACCAACATTTGGTAAATTAAGCTACAATTAATAGTGAAACGAATAAGATTGCCAACCAAAAATTAATTATAGAAAGCGGTATCCGAAAGAGGTATAACATTGGTTGCAAAATGCTTGACATTATATATATTAAAAAGGACTATTCATAATTGTCTAATAAACTACTTATTTTGAGGGATCGTAAGAGTAGACCAGAATTGGGCTCAACTGTGCAAAACTGGGCCACTGAAACAGTTAAAGAATCAATCAAATCTTTATTAAAGGGGACCGAAATGAACTCGAAATGCATGAAACCGCGCGGCCCAATTCTCTATGTACATGGTCTTGATTCATTCAAGTCCTGAGATAGGCCACCTGCAGACATGGCCCTCTAACATCAAGCAACACTCAACTCGAACATAAATATATATTCGTGAAGTTCGTAAACGTCATATAATTATTTTGAAGAAGAGTATAATTTATTATTAAATAATTAATTTTTTTCATATGAATCTCATATTTTATTCACTTTTTTTATCAAAATGATTACACAACAATTGTAAAATTTACGATTACAGATATCTTTTCTCATAATAAATACATACATAATTTGGTCTTTATCACGATGATATTCGTTTTCGTCTTCTTCAAGTCATGTAAACACTGAAATAAAGTCTTGTATCTCAATGTGGGACACTGATCAGATTCTCCTCCCCTTTCTGGTAACCATCAGTCTCAATGTTTGAACTTACTTGGAGACTTGCATGGTGGGAGACATGGCCATATGTCCCACACTCAGATTCTCCTCCCCTTTCTGGCCATGTCTGAACGAGCTTGGAGAGTCGGTGGGAGACATATATATGACTAATGATACCCACATACATTTCACATTTATGTTTTAAGATGGGCGTAATTTTTAAAGTGATATTATTTTCATAAGTCAATTTATAAAAATGAACATAATTATATAAGGTGTTGTAAAAAAAAGTTGTGTAAATCATTTTTCCACGTACATATGTACGATAATCTAATTCCCATTCTAGTAACCATCGTCATGTCAGTGTCTCCATGGAGACACACGGCATTATACTTATGGCTTATAATTATAAAAAATAAAATAAACATTATAGACGCAATATTCCTTCCATTTGTAACAAAAATTTTTTTAATCAAAATCAATTATCCGTCATATTAGAATTTTTAATTCAAATAAAATAAGAACTCATAATTTATTTTTATTTTTTTTTCATTCTTTATTTGTATTTTTGCCTTCTGTCTTTAATTATATGCGCTTAACATTATTTTTGTCGTATCAAAATATTACACGCTAAAAACAATGTTCATCATCATTTTAATTATATTAATTGAGATCTTTTTAGTTTTATGGTATGATATAATTTACTGATATTAAAAAACATAAAAAATAATTTTTAATTCTTTGATATTATATATGCTAGGTATTGATCAGACAAACTGTTTAATTAATTGGCTAACTTATAATTTATAAACAAATAAAGAAAAATTATATACTAACTTAAAAATAACCACGTCAGCCTTGCCTTGATAAAAAAAAATTAAGACAAAATGAAATCAACTAATAAAATTAATATTTTGTAAAATTAACATATAAATATAGTAATTCTTTTGAATTTTGAAAAAAAATTGCCGTCATAAAAAAGTTTTATAAAATAAATTTATAAATTAATATTATTATAAATTTAATTTATAATAAAAAATATTTTATAATTTAACATATTATATTAAGATAATTTATTAACTTATTTTTATATAAATTTTTTAAGATTAAATTATTTATCTTGAACTTTTATCGTGTGACGAGTGAAGGGTGAGGTCACATTGAAAGCATCAGCCAATCAACGCGGCAACGCGTATATATGCGAAAATATCCAAAAAGTAGTTGCGGCTACGGGCGAGACAAACGAGGCAGGTACTAGGGATATATATATATATATATATATAATTCTGATTAAGATCTAGGGAATATTTGAATTTTCAAAAAATTTTGAGGGGCCAAGCTTAATGTGGTTCTGCCACTGTGCACAGAAAAGAAAAAAATGAAAAGATGCTGGTAGCCGGAATTAACGTTGATCCTTTCACATAGGCTGCGTTCTCGATTTGCCACTTATAGTCTTTCTTTCACACCGCTCAATGCTCATCACTTACGAGTCGATGAACAGTGTCAAAAGTCTGTCTTAATTAATTCCATATACGTAAGTTATATTATGTATTATATAGTTTGAAGGCCATAGTTTAATTTACATAAAGACGAAGTCGGTCTTGAGCAGGAATCTCGAAGCTACCTTTTTTATTTACTTTCTTTAGCAACATGATTATGTTCTCATTGCTCTACAACAAATAAAGAAAAGAACAGCTTCATGAATGAAGCTCATAAATTAACCATACAACAGAATCGAATATTTAATTATAATATATGGTACTTTTAGGATGAATATATAAAAATAATTCCATAAACTGACGTGATTTCACGTGATTTAATAGACTTATTTTATAATAAAAGTAATTTTACAATTTAACAAATCATATTAAACTATATCAGTTTGTGAAATTACTTTTGTATAAACTTTTTGTGGCTAGAATATTTCTCTATTTTTAAACTTCATTATTTTATTATTGATTATAATGTTGTGAAATATAATTCGTGTATAATTATTCACCGAAGATAATGAATGATACTTTAATCACGTGAACATGTAATGTGAAGGTCTATGATGATCACTAAGATAAGACATCGATGATTCTGCTGTGTCGTCCGCTTTGTCGTCTGTAATTGCAACTTGTTGAAGGCGTTAACTGATAGAAGTCCCCACACGAGTGGTTGGACGCGTGGCAGCCATATATCCCGCAAACCCACATTTAAAGGGCTACTAATGGAGGTTTCTCCATTGTCATTCTTCGTTCAGAATTCCGCAACTGAAGCCAAATTCCCATATTACGTACATAGAGATAGAGAGGAGATGGAGCTGAGCAAAGGTACTGAGGAAATGGTGGAAGCTGAGGTTGGGCAACCCCGCTTCATACCCAAGAAAGGGAGCATATTTCCTCGAAAGAGAAGATCGGTGAAGAAGATGGTTCTTGATTCCATCCTCAAATCCATTGCAAAACATCTCTGCTGTCTAAACCACCACCCCACTTCATCGTCTCTGGAAATCAGTACTTCACTGCCCAAAAACCCAGCTGAGAATTATGCGAAGAACGTGTAGATGTTTCCCTACCGAGGTCGTTAAATATCTGCTGCCCTACCCACATGTTCATCATTAGATGAGCTTTGTTCTTCCTTTTCTGTTTTTGGCTATGCTTTAAGATGTAAAAAGTATTCCTCCACAGGGTCATCAATAAAATTGATACTTTATTTTATTTTAATTTTTTTTTTGTAATAACTTAAAATTTAATTACCCAAAAAATACTTAAGATTAATAAAGACAAGTCCACAAAATCTAGTTGTTAAAAGGTTGTAACAGTTCAATTCATAGAAAAATCCATCTAAAACACATACTCTGCCATTCCCAAGAAACTTAGGACCTAGGCTTCTCCTTTTCCTCCTTGAATAGAGCCAGGAGGGAGACACCAGAAACCTTCAGAACTTTGAACCTAACACTGGGAATATCACCGACAGCATGACCCTTTCGACCAAATCCGGCGATCAACACCTCATCATTTTCTTCAATGTAGTTCATGCAACCATCGTTGGGGACAAATGCAGCAATCTTCTTCCCATTTTTGATCAGTTGGACTCTGGCACATTTCCTGATAGCAGAGTTTGGCTGCTTCGCCTCGATACCTATCTTCTCAAGGACAATGCCTTTTGCATGGGAAGACCCAGCAAATGGCCTCTTCCATTCATTTCCAAGGTGGGACTTTTTGTAAGATTGTCAGCCCACCTTTGCCTCCTACGGTGGGACTTCAGCTTGTGACCAGCTCCCATACCACGTGTCTTCCCCATGGTGATGGAGGGAGGAGGAGTTCTTCAACTGCTACGAGGGGTCGGAGGGCGAAGAAGAGGTTGAAGCAAGCAGCCGCAGAGTAGAACCCTATAAAAAAATTAGATTCTTCAACTTTGAGACTTTAGATTCTGATCTACTATCAAAATTAGATTAGTTAGTAGCTGCCTGAATCAATGTACTTGTTTGTCTGAGTTTGTTGTGCTTCATAAAAAAACAGGGTGCTTTATTTCTCTATCTCTTTCCTTTCTCTTTCGGGTGCAAACAAATACAAAGGTCTGCTTTTGGTCAATAGAAGATATTTTTGCAATGTATCTGATTCTTACACATGAGAGAGGTATTTATATACAACACTTGAGCTTAAACCCTCTGTTAACAAATTAACCACTTCTAACTAATTTGTAACTAATACCTAACAGTAGTTACAATTCTAATACTCCCCCCTAAAGCTGGAACAGCTTGAAGTACACAAAACTATTGCAAACAAGAAACAAATCTATTACAAGTGGATAAAATTGTACATGGCAAAATCTCTGCTGCATTTACTCAAGCAAGTTCTATGCAAACAAATCTACTTGGATGACATCCGCCCTTGACTTCTTTCTGTAAACACCCCATCTGACAAGAGCTTTCATGGCCACCCAATCACTTCTCACGACAGATTTATCACAGAAACAAATCACAATAACAAGACCCAAATTGAATTGCAAACACTGCCATTCACGGTAACTATGGTCAGAACAAAAATGAAAACCCCCCATTGGCTCTAGCTAAGTGGACGGAGAGAGAGAGAGAGAGAGAGAGAGAGAGAGAGAGAGAGAGATTTGAAAGGATGGGGAGAAAGGAGCACCGAATATATCATCAATTTTATTTATTTATTTTTTTTTTAAATTTCACCCGGAAAAAAGCTGCAATAATGCTAAACCAGCGGAAACTGCCCTGAACCGGAAATCAAATGTCTTAACAGAGTAGAAGGAGAACGAAGAAAGAAGAGATAAACCGAGAAAAAGAGAATAATGTATCTTTCTGATCTTGAAAGGAAAGAAATCAACAGAGAGAGAGAGAGAGAATCTTGTATTTTCTGATCTTGAATTGAATTGAATCGAATCTTGTACTATCAAACTTGCTTTAATTGTCAGACCATTTTGCCTCTGGTCCCCGGCCCCTTGGCTTTTGCATCTGGTAAACTATCACTTTCAAAGTGACGTTTCTCGGACAGTCCATTTTGCACCCTTTCGAATCTTGATGATGACATGACATAATTATTTATACTTTTATGTTTCTCTTTAATATTGAATTCTTCTAATATTGCATAAAGCAATTGCCTTTGAACTTTCAACGAAATGCAATCACTCATGCATTTTGTACTGTTCATTTGATATATGAAATATTCGATGGTGGATGCATATTATTAATTCATGAGTGAGTGACATCAATTAAAGCCTGATTTTGAGGCTTAATTAACAAAATTTTTAATATAATTTTGATAAAGACTAATTGGCCATGCAATTTATTTATGAAATGGGTCAGATGATCTGCAATTTAATTTGCAGTTTTCTACATGTATTAACTTTTGGATCAAACCCATGACCGATGATCATCATTCTCAAAATATGAATGCATGACCTGCAGAACCTTTTGAATGTATATGATGGAGACAATAATAAAAAAAAGACACGAGTCATGATCACTAACTAGTATATGCTATAGCTATGAATGGAATAATTAAGGAAACTTTTTTATCCATGAAATTGAATGACCCTACTCACATGGATTCCGTGCACTAAAATTTGTTTCTTTTCTAGATTTCAATCAAGTGGGTTGACAAATCTGCCACGCATATATGCATGGCATCAGTTGGGAAGCACGTAGCTTTATCATGTTAACTTTCAGTCCTTTCACGTTGATGTTGACTATATAATATATATATATATATAAAGAATTATTTAATTATAAATAACCCATTATAAATACTTTTTTTATTTTTTAAAATGGCCCCAGCCACCGTATAGAGTGGTCGGCCCTAGTGATCTCAGCCCGCTTGCATGCTTGTCTGAGTTTGTTATGCTTCATAAAAAAACAGGGTGCTTTATTTCTTTTACTAAAGTATTTTTTAATGTATTTTTAAAAAAAAAATACAAAAAAAATAAAAACACAATACTAAACATAAAAAAACACAAATTTGAAAAAAAAAAAAGTCGAAATAAGTGTCAGTGGCCTAAGCATTTTATTTTTGTAAATTTGACTATTTTATCAATTAGATTTTTCTCATGTTTATCTTTTGTTATATATATATATACACACTAGTAGCAGTATAACGTGCAAAGGACGTTTTCCTAATTAAAAAAAATTGTGGAAAGAATGTTTCTATGCAGTAAACAAAATCTGGTTTAAAATAGCCTAATGTAGACGGAATGTAAAGACTAATTGGAAAGTTGAGTATGCAAACTGAGAAATTAAACTGCTAAAAATCACTGTACACAAAGGGTTTTATATGCAGGGGAGATTTTTCTATATATGCTTCGGATTGGTCATATTATTCCCTTGTGTGCTTTCTATTTAAATTTATTTCTCTGATAAATAAAATGTATGTTATTGAGAAGTAGTCTTTCAAATGCCAGACAAGACGATCACATGATTGTAAATACAGTAGGCCAGAGACATCATGTTCAGCAGCTGATGATCGGATGGGCAGGTAGATGAGCTGTCATATAGGATTTTTTTATTTTATTTTTCAATCCACAAGCTCTAACATATGGATAACAAGAATCCTTAAACAAGCACTTATCAAGGTAGCATCTTCTTCTGCTTCTCCTTGATCAGATTTGATTGGAAACTAAAGATGGCAGATACAACGAACTTGATCAGATTTTTTAATTATGTGCTATTTCATTGTTCTTGCTTGATGAGTCCGTTTCTATTTTTTTTTTTTTAAATAAATGAAAACCCAGAATTTTTTTTCTTTCCTTCTTTTTTCTCCCTACTTTTTCTTGGAAGGGCATGGACTAAATAGACACATCATAATGTATGGGTCAGAATTTCATGTGTCCTTTCTTTACTTTTGATTTCCCAGATTCTTTTGAGTGTGTATATATTCACGAAATAATTATATATATAATCATAGAGTATTCAAACGTCTTGTAATCATTTTGAAAAAAAGTATATTCTATTATTAAAAAATTAATTTTTTTCATGTAGATCTTATATTTATTCACTTTTTTTAAAATAATTATACAATACTTACATACTTACTACTACAACGTAATAGCCACGGGTTGGTCATTCAAGCAATATTGCCAAAAAGAAAAGCTTGCAAAGATATTCACCAATAGGAATCTTGTAGAAAAATTGAAGACGGAAATTTCCATGAGGCTTCCTTCCTTTCTCATATAAAATAATAATAATAATAACAACAACAACAACAACAATAAATTAAATTTGAGATCCTAGGCGTATTTTTTTTTATCTATAATTAATTAAGCCTTAATGGTCATTTTGCAAAATTAATCAAACTACTACTTAATTAGTGGTCCACCTCACCTAGCTGTATGACACCTGAAAATTGAACATATATATATATATATATATATATAGGATATGATATCGCCGACAATGTTACCAAAACAAATAACAATAACAAAGATGATGTAGAAGTCTTTTAAAGCAATATAAAGATGTGAGAAGTTATATATATAAAATGAATTGTTCATAAAAATAATTAAGCATTAAAATCTTATTAAAATAAAAATAAAAATTTTGTTTTTGGGTATAAAGGTTGTTTGGTATCCCAAGTGGAATGCAAAGCTGTAAAAACAACCACTAATTCAATCGTTGCAACCCCATCCACTTCCTCTTCTATTTTACTAGCAACCATAACAACCTTGCCTGTACCATCTCTAGAAACCCCGTTGGTGGTAAGTGTCATACACCTATGTCGTTCTCTTCTGTCGATGGGTGGCATTTGAAAACCTTAAATCATTGAAGACCTTATAGATAGACAATGCATGATTCACAATTTTTTTTTTTTCTGTTAAATATTAAGGAAGTTAATATTATTAAATTTATGTGTTAAACAAAAAAAAAACTGCAATTGTCATCGGTCGAACTATCGATTGGGTTCATGGGTCCTGTAGCATGATCCTTGGAGCTATTAGGCATCGTTTATTTTCAGAAATATCTTATTTTATCTAATCATTATAATATTTTTAATTTCTAATATAAAATAAAATAAATAATTTAATTTTTTTAAATTTAAAAATAAAGATAATATTAAAAAATATATTTTAATAATATATTTTAATAATATTTTATTTAATTTTTTAATTTCAATCTCATTTTATTCCATCTCAACTAAATGACTTTATTTTCGATCCCACTGCAAGGCTGGTCATTGTCAGTCGCAGTGTCCAAAGTCAGCCTTATTTTCGCGCGAGTCTTTCTTTTTGTTCCCCCTTGCCTTACTATTTGCCTTCGGGGACTCTGGGAGTGAATTTATATTTCTAGAAACATGGTCACCGTTACGAAACAACAACGATTTGAGATGGATAACGTGTCATCCCACTGTAGAATGATGGGTAGCTACTAGCCATGGACCATTGGTAACTTTATTTAATGTCTCCCCGGCCTTCACCTTCTTCACCCAAACCCGAAGCGAAGCCATTAGCCACTCCAGGCCAGCCCCATAGAGACAGAATATGGAGATCATCAGCACAGGCGAGTCCGTAGTGGAAGTCGAAGTTCGGCAGCAGCAGCAGCGCTTCATTCTCAATACTGGCCGGAGCAAATTTCCTCGAAAGAAAAAAACGGTCAAGAAGATGATTCTGGACTCCATACTGAAATTTATTACCACACATCTCTGCGGTTGTCCAAACCACCCTCAAAACACAACTGAGAACGTGAAGAACATGAAGATCGTTCCCTACCAAGGTCGTTAAAATATACATCGCCTGCACAAGCCACATGGGCCGGGCCATCCTTGCATCAATATTTCTATTCGCCTTTCTCTGTTTTTGGTTATGGACCTGGTGTTTGTTTTACTTCATTTGATGGTCTCTGTTGTTACCGTAGATTGTGCTGTACTGTCTAAAATGACAATCCTTGTGATTGCAGATTATTAAGTTGCGTGTGCTGGATCTTTAATTGTCTGGGTTTGTTTTGTGCCTGCATCAATGTTTTGGTTTTGTCTGGGTTTGTAGTAACAAAAGAAGGTTTATAGTAACAAAAGAAAAACAGAGTTATTTATTTCTGTCTGTTATCTCTCTTCCGAGTGCAAACAAGTACAGAGGCGTGCTTTTTTTCTATTTTCAATTGGGAATCCAACAATGTTTCGTACTCGTCAAACAATAAAATAATGGAAGTGTGTGGTATAATAATATTTTAATTTAAAAAATTATACTCATCATCTCTACACACTACACATAACTTTTTTATTTTATTTTTATTTTTTTCTCTTACCAAGTGTGTGGTATATAGACGATGAGTAGAAAAATTTAATTAGTTTAAAAAGAATAAAATATAAATAAAATTTTAAAAAAATAAATATAGTATGTAGAGATGATGAGTAGTAAAACTCTTTTAACTTTATAATATTTATATTTAATTTTTTTTCTTCTTTCTCAAAATCCAATAAAGCATATTAACTCATATCATTTAACTATTATTCACAAAACTCTCATCTTATCTCATTCTTCAATTATCGTCTTATTCAAATCCGGAAGTGTATATAGTCTAAGAGTATTTTGTACTGTTGGCACTTCACTTGTATTTCATTAGATAATTATAATCGTATAAATACAATGTAAAAAGAAACACTAGAAGATAATGGAATGTATCAAGGAGAATTTCTCTATTTTTTTCTTCAACCTTCCCTCTGTTTTCTAGAACCTTTTTTCTCGAAATCTGTTTGTTTACATGGTACAAGAGAATTTTTAGATTTTTTTTTTTTTTCCTGCTGCATCTGATCTGTTGCTAGCTTCTTCGACATCATCATCCTTGTTCAATCCATTAGAGGATCGTACCAACCCCTACTTCTTGCATCATGGAAACAATCCCGGTACGATTCTTGTTTCTCAACTTCTCTCTAGAGAAAACTATAATACTTGAAGCCGTTTCACGTTGATGGCACTTAGTTCGAAAAATAAGACTAAATTTGTGGGTGGAAGTCTTCCAATGCCTACTAATTCGTCGATTACGGTATATTCTTCTTGGAGTCAATTACAAATTAAGTCGTAGAGTACAAACGTTATACAATTACGTTAAAAAAAATGAATAAATATAAAATTCTCATAAAATAAAATTAATTTTTTAATAATAAATTATATTTTTTTTAAAACAACTGCACGACTCTTACATATGTATGTAATATGACTCAAAAAAATATTTCTTTTTTGGTATAAACACTTCTCTAATTCCTGATATAAATCATGTAGACGTGAGATATCTGAGGATGGAATTAATGGCCCATAAGTCAACAAACATCAAATGCAAGTTCACACGACAACACGAAATTAAGGCGCGCTTCGACCATTATTTGCAACGAAATTTATTTTTCCTGTTAATAATAGGCTTTTTTTTCCAACGTACATGAATTTCTCTTTGCAAATATATACGAAATAATTTTCTTGCAAAATTATCAAATTAACATTGGTCATAAAATATATCTTTTATCTATATATATATATATATATATATATATATATATATACATATATGATAATTGAAAGCTAGGTTCTCAACTCAACCGAGTTGATGAATTTTCTTGTTTTTACATATATAGGGCATGTACGAAATTTATTGTTTACGTCGTACAAAATTTTGGTCATAATTGACACGACATTATTAATAGCGGTCCATCATGTGCCCCCACCAACCCATAAAAAATAATTTATATTTTTGGCGGACTAATTATAAATTAAGATCAGCTAGTACTTCTATCCACATTAATTAAATAGCTTATATTCCATGTCGGTAGCTAATTAATTAAATGTTCTGATTAGCGTTAAATGTTCTGGTATCCATGTGCATGACTAAAGTCAAGTACTTGACTTTAATGCATGGCTGAATTAAATTGCATCCATATACCTTTGAAGGAATCTTTTGGTCTTCTAGAGAGAGAACGTCCCCCTACGCAAAAACTGGCTATATGTATACCTTTGAAGGAAACTTCCATGAAGCTTCCATTATTTAAAATAAAATAAAAAATTGAGTTCCTACCTATAATGACATCGATATTGTATGGGTAAATCGTTTCTTCAAGATCATGAGGTTGATTTGCCATAAATAAATTAAAAGCACGCATGATGACATATATATCCCAATTCATATCATTATGGGAGATCAGGTCCAATTAAAAACAAAAATTAATTAATTAATTGAGATTTTTATATTAGAGATGAGATGATTTTAGATAAAAGATAAAAATTAAATAAAATATTATTTTTAATATTATTATTATTTTATAATTTAAAAAAATTGAATTAAAATTTAAAAAAATTAAATTACTTATTATATTTTTTTATAATAATTTAAAAAATTTATAATAAAAAATGAGACGAAATAAAAATATTTTTAAATCTAAACTAGTGAAGACAATAAAAAAATTAAAGACACGAGTGATGACTGAATGGTAGATATGAATGACAGAAGGAAACTTTTTTTCAGCATGATGACCCTACTCATCACATGGGAAGACTGAAATAAAATTTGCTTCTTTCCGTACAAGTCTATCAAGTGGGTTGACGAAATCTCGCATGACATCAGTTGATAAGTACGTTACCTTATCATGTTAACAGGTAGTCTTTTCAAGTTGACGTTGAATATATATATATATATATATAATCTAATTACGTGTAGGTAGAAAAATGCAAAACCTCTATTAATTTTGTGATGATAATTTACATGCAATATCACATGATCATGGGCTGCCTACTAAAATTATTTATTTATTATTAATTATTTATTTATCAAAATAATAATTTTTAATTAAAATGAATTTATTTTAAAATTAAGTGGCCCCAACCACCCGATGGAGTGGTTGATCGGCGGAATAAGCCAGAATTTGAGTCCCTTCTTTATTTCTGATTTCATCTCTAATTCTTTTGTATGCGTGCGCGTATATATCACGCGATGACTCATTCAAACTAGCAAAGATCGATAGTCAGCAATAGGAATCTTGAAGTAGAAAATTTGAAGAAGTAATTAGCTCGCTAGTGGCCGGCCTTCTTGTGGTTTCCTGCTGGAAATTTCCATGAGGCTTCCTCGAGGTATCACACAAAAAAAATTAAATTAAATTAAATTAAACTTGACCTCCTGTATATAAGTATGTACTATAAAAAAAAATAATAGAAGTTGCGACCGATTTTTTATGACAAAAATGATTATTAGTGATGAAATCAAACTCATTTTGATAAAAAATAATATATTTTTATTAAAAATAACTGATTTCAAATATATAATTTTTTTATAATTATTTTATTTTCGTTATTTGGGATGTTACATATTCCTGGTCTATAAGCATTAATGGTCATTTTACAAAATTAGTCATACTTAGAACATGTTTGATAAGTCATGACATAAGACACATAATTTTTATCTCATTTTATTATTATAATTTCTTTAAATTTTCGTACAATTTTTTTTTTTTTTTTGTATTTTTGACTCATTGAATTAACTAATTCTTTCTAATCGACACGAAAAGCGTCGATCATAGATTGATCAGAAAAGCGTCGATCATGACTTTCTAATCGACACGAAAATATCTTTGCTCCAATGGTTCAATAATATATTATTTAATTAATTCTTAGCTTGATTTGTAAGCTTCTATCCCATTGGCTCATTGTCCTTATTTAATTAACGCCGCATGCAGGCCAACTACAAACTAAAAAAATACGGTGCGTTTGGAACTCAAACCACTCTCAACTCATCTCAACTCATCATTACAATTTTTTCAAATTTTAACATAAAATATAATAAATAATTCAACTTTTTCAAATTTTAAAATAATAATAATATTAAAAAATAATATTCTAACAATATTTTATCATTTTAACTCAACTCAACTCAACTCACTTCAACATCCAAACACAACCTCTGAAATCTGCGGGTGAGTGAGAGAGAAGAAACAGAGAAATAAAATAATGGCGCCGAGGCTTGTGATCACCTTCAAAGATGGAAAAAAGTGTAACAACCTCCCCTTTTTTCTTATTTTTTTTTTTTTATCTTTCTTTCTTTAGAGTTATGAGGCTTGTTATACGTGCCGAACTTAAATAACGTGTTTTTAAAGATGTCAAGTAATTTATGAAGCTAGCTCAGTATTTTAAAGTCATTAGTATTTTAAATGAGATGTTTCCAGTATTATTTGACCAATTTTGATTTTAAATAAAATAATTATAATAATTTTGAAGAGTTTTAAAAATATTATAATTATAAAAAATCATTTTTAATTAAATGATTTTAGTCATTTAAAAATATTATGAGATTTAAAATTATGATGAAAACTCTAAATTAATTAAATAGTTGTATTCTCTTAAAAGTAATTAACAAAACTTCATCATTTAATTGATGATGAAATATTATATTTTATAAATTAAAATTTAGTTAAATAATTTCTATTTTAATTTCTCTTAGTGTTTTCAGTTAAATCGATATTTATGCATTTTTAAATCAATATTTAAAGCCCATTGTCAAATCATTTTAAAAACCCAAGACGAAGGGCTTGGACAAAATACCCAAGCTCCTAGCCTTTTTCCATCATTTCATCTCTTTCCCTCTCTCTACTCCCTTTCCCCTTAAGCCCAACGGAATGCCCCTTCCCCTGGCCGAATCTCCTTCAGCTCAACCCGGTGTTGTCGTGCGCCACCCAGCCTCACCGCCACCACCGTCGACTCCCCCTCACATCGGCGGGCACCTCCCTACCATCGGCAACCACCACGCAGCTCTTGCTCTCCTCATGCAGTAGCCCGATCAAAATGAGTTTCACCCATTTCTCTCCCCCCTTGTGCATACACGGCCACCCAGGCCACTGCATCGCCACCAACGGCCTCCCCTCTCACCGGTGAACCCCCTCCGTGGAACCCAAGCCACGACAACCTTCATTTCTCTCCCTCTTGCCCCTTTCCCGAAATGGGTCTCCCAAGGCTTCACAACCACCAACGGCCCTAGCACCACCATGCATCAGTTCTAGCCCCACCGAGCACCACCCTTGGTCTTCCTACTCCCTTCCCCAGCTACCCACAAAACCCCATGACCCTCATCTCTCTCACGCTCCCTCACTCTCTAGAACACGGGTTCCACCCTTTGGCTTAGATCTGCTGCCCTCAAGCCACCGTGCCGGCTCCACCTTGCCAGCACAACACAGCTAAGGATATTCGATCTGATATTATGTTGTCAAAACCTAGGTAATTCCATTTTAGCTTTCTTCATTAATTCCAATTTCCATGTAATAATTTAATGATTTCAAGTATTTGAATATTCATGTTCTTTCGTCGTAAGTGAGCGCATTCAATAAAATTGTGATACCATTCTCTATATTAAAATAAAATAAACTAAAACGTCCATGCGTTCGACATAAGAGGTGGCTCCAATAGGCAATAAATATGGATAACTCCACCATTCCCCAATTGCTGTCCATTTATGCATGTCATGAATATGTCTCCCTGTTTTGGAAATATCGTAGAAAGTTCCATTGAGTGGGAAGGCCCCTCATTATTAAATGTGAAAAACTCTTTAATAAAACATGCTTAGGGTTTGATTGAGAACATTCTATTTAGGTATTTTTAGATATTTTTAGATATTCTTAAATTTAATTTTTTTCTCATTTTCAAAAGTCTACTAAAATATATGAAGTCAAACTATTTCGTTATTATTCACAAATTATTCATAGATATTCTTAATATCCAAACAAGCCCTTAAATTTATTAAATCGGACCACTAAAATAGTGAAATAATCCACTGAATCTTTATTTAACCAGACTGAAATAAAGTAGAACTAGCCAGCCCCTGAGGGGAAACATTTACCCTATACCTGTCCGTCTCCCCACAGGCAGTTTCCTCGGCCTTGGTGCAGGAGGACGATGGGATCCAGAGACCAGTCTACTATGTGAGCTAAAAGTACAGAGGAGCGGAAGTCAGGTACACTCAGGTTGAACAACTCACCTTCGCACTGATACAAACCACTCGCAAGCTCCGACCATATTTCCAGGCGCTCCCAATCAATGTTATCACAAAAGTCCCCTACAAAAGGCCTTACAAAGACTGGATGCCTCAGGCCACCTCATGAATTGGGTGATGGAACTAAGCGAATTCGACGTTGAATACGCCCCTCACGCCTTCTTAAAGGGGTAGGTCTTAGCCGACTTCATTGCGGAATTCTCTAGCTTCGAGGACGAGGAAGATATGCACCGCCTGTGAAGCCCTGGCAAGTCTTCGTTGACGGCTCCTTTTGCTGGGCTGGAGGGGGAGTGGGAGTACATATCATTACAGAGGAGGGCAAGGAGCACGACTATGCCATCAAGTTGGCGTTCAAAACCACCAACAATGAGGCGGAGTATGAGGCGCTCTTCCTTGGCATGACCATAGCGAGATCCTTAGGTGTGGAAGAAGTGGAATTCAGGGCAAACTCCAAAGTAGTGTTCAGTCAAATAAAGGGAGAATTCGTGGCGAAGAGTGAAAGATTGAAAAAATACTTAGCAATTGGCCGAGCATGCTCGTTTTCGATATTTCTAGATCCAGCAAATCCTTAGGGAAGAAAACGATAAGGCAGACAAGCTAGCAAAGACAACATCCAGGCAAGAGGCCGCCCCAATACCAGACTCAGCTATCTTCAGGACCGTTGAGGTGCCTGCTATAGGGTCGAACTACTAGAAATAGGACCAGGCATGCCCGAGTGGGCGCAGGACATATGGCAATACCTAAACGATAATGAGGTACCCAACAACAGAGAAAGGGCTAGGAAGATGAGATATTAGGCAGCATGATATACCATAGTCGATGGAATGCTATACCGCAGGGCCTACAATGTGCCCCTATTGAGAGGCATCTCACGCGAGCAAGCCCAGCATATACTGGCTGAGATACATGAAGGAATTTGCAGAGATCATGCTGGAGAAAGGGTGCTGGCAGGGAAGGCGATGCGGGCTAGGTATTACAGGCTGTACGCTCTGAAAGACGCAGAGGAATATGTGTGGAAGAGTAAGAAATGTCAAGAATACGTGGGAATCCTCCACCACCCGCCAGTGGAGCTGGTGCCGATAGTCACTCCCTGACCGTTTGCTCAATGGGGAGTTGACCTAGTGGAACGCCTTCCTACGGGGAAAGGCAGGGTAAAATTTGGTAGAACATTCGCAGATGCTCAATGTTCCACGGGTGTTGTAATTCATTCCCGCCTACCACCACATAGGGGCCTTCCTACTGCGGTTTGACCTTGCCTTCTTCCCTCGCCGTTATCCCCGTCTGCTTTAATAAAGAGCTCTCCTACCTTGAACGACCTCGGGCACACCCTTCCAGAGTCCAGCGTATCCGAAGAGCCCTACCACGGCTTCTTTCCTTTCCCTCCATTTGGGGACTAGCAGATCTTTGGTGCAACGGGTGGCCAGTTGGCCCTAATGGGATCAAGGACCCCACCCGACACAAAGCTCCATGCGTGGGAAGATACTGCCGCAAGCTGTCCTCGCACAATAGCGCATTTGACCAGGTTTCCTCCAGGTGGGCGATGACCTAATCTCGCACAATCCCGATACGGCGGAGTTCCTTTGGTGTCGCCGGGACTTTGGGAGCTCTTCCTCAGGCACTGCACTCTAGTTCGCTCGGATGGGATAGCTTTGTTCTGAAGATTACCCCGGGGGATATTCCCACCCGACACTAGAAATGAAGAAAAAGTTCTTGGAACCCGACGTTCTCTTGTCATACTGCTGCTTTAGGGGGATTAGTGAATGGGCAGGACCGAAACCTCAAATATTGCCCCTTCTCTTCAGGATTCGACTAGTGAGGAAGAATTCCCGACCAGTAAGGTCAGGCAAAGTGTCACAAGACTCTTCCAGGGCTTGTCGCCACATCACGCAGCATCCGACTAGAATCCTCCAAGCGTTAGGGAGGAGTTGGGCAGGTACCACATTGGCCATATCCATCACGTCGCGCCCCGGGAGGGAGAAAGGTTGTTGAAGGCAGTCAAGAAACATGGAAGAAAACAGTGCCACCTTATAGGCAAAACCCTCGGTGTCCAAAACCCCTTCGTCCGATCGTGGAATGTCGAGGACTGTGTGCTCTGGTATGTTAAGCGTCCTTCTCAAGGCTTCTAAGTCAAAGGGAACCACCGACGGTGCCACGAGGACCGCGCGAAACCTCGACTCTCCGCAGGAACTCCGATGGACCTTTCCCCTGTGGGCGGACTGGACAGGGTAGGAAGCCCAAAGGCCTTATGATTCTCCCACCTCTTCAGAACAGGTCGAGTGGATTTTTTGGGAGCAATGGAAGAACAGTGAGGACGAAGGCAAGTGTCTTAGGTGATAAATAGGGCAATATGGAGAGTGTAGGAACGATAAGCATCCAACCCATTCCCCAGCAGCTATAATTATGGACCTAAGAGATGGTTTGTATGACCAAATGGTTGGGGCACACTAGTCACCTAAACCTGGTGAATTTGAAGCAGCAGAAGGGGAACGTGGTAAGAACTGCTCCAAACTGCCCATGCACACCAAACGATGTGGGTCTCGACGCTCGCGAACAAGAGCTGTCTGGACACTGTGGTTTGTGCCAGAAGTCGGGGACTTGAGGACTGTTGGAATTTCCATCGAAACCTTCCGATAGGAATTAACGGGGTAAATGTTGGGGAGCTTTTTTCCGAAGGTATTAGCCCAACCCAAGTTAATGCGGCATTTGGCCCAAAGCTTGATCGAGGCCCATGATGACCCATTTGCAGGATTCCCAGCTTCAGGAGAAGACGAGTGAAACCAATAAGCCAAGCGGGCCATTACCCAGGGAGCGCCGAGTCTCCCCTACCATGGAAGGAGCAGCACGCCACCTGCACCTCGATGGGACTCTATGACCTGTCACCCCCTCCCGAATGCCACACCACATTAAATAAGCTTTGGCAGGAGCCACACCTCAGCCAGAGGGGTAGGGCATGGGTCAACTACCCCAGGGGCAGGTATAAATGCCACACCCCAAACACCGAGTAGAGGTAACCAAAAAATCCTAATCTGAGATACTTTTCCTTTTCGCTTACTGACTTTAGGCAATGAGGGCTCCATCCAGCTATCCATCTGGCTGCTGCACCACAAAGTGATTGTGTGTGTGTGTGTAGGTAGCGGAGAAAGCTCGAACCCAGCTCAAAGGTGTGCGAAATACGACGTTAATAATACTAAACATAAGAATAATGGTATGTACAATTTTTAAATAGATAAATTTCGTAAACACTCTTTGTAAAATAGTATATTCTACTAAAAAAGAATAGTTTTTTATACTTTTTTAATGTGGGATCCACTTTTTTACAAAGTTCTGCGTGATATTTGTATAAATCATTTCTCATTCATTTCTCATCAGGTAATATGCAAGGATGCCACGTACAACTTATTATTATTTTTTTTTTAAATTTTATATATACAATTCTATTAATACTTTGTAAATGCATACTAGAAAAATGTTTAAAGAGCAATTCTACACAACCTCCCCAACCTCCACACACACACTCTCTCTCTTTCTCTCTCTCTTCACATAAAATGTGGTGTGTAGAGGCTGTGTAAATAGTAAGAGCTTATGTAGATTTTTTCATGTTTAAAACATGTTTCCATGATAATTCTCCTTCTTGTATCAACAAAAAGTTGGAACATGAAAACGCATACTAAATTAGGGGTGGGCAGCTGGCCCACGCCCTGCTACCCCTACCCTGTCTGCCCTACCTGCCACCCCTTCCGCCCATGCGAATAGCCCCTTAGCCCCGCAGGGAGAAATCACAACAGGAGTTGAGGGCAGGCTTCGATTGGGACATATATTATATAAATAAATATTTATACATATTTATTTAAATATAAATATTTACATAAATAAATTATATATATTTATCTACGATTTGTTAGAATTGTATTCACAAAATTGTATTGCCTTGGTAGGCTCGCACTCTGCTACGTCAACATGTGAAGACCACGTGTATGCTAGTTTTGGATGGTTGGTGAGGCTAGGCATTGGGAGATGAGTAATACTAGATAAAAATGTAGAGTGTATAAGTATCACTTAGTTTTTTTAAAAAGAATTAAGTTTATTATTAATTTAGGGGTATTTTAAGAAGAAATATTTGTATTTTAGCTAAGGTCTTAATTAAGTTTTGATTTAAATATTTTTTGTAGCCTCATTTTGAGAATTAGACAATATTGAATTTTAAATGGGGATTGAGTTTACTCCTCTTGTTCTTGATTGAATTTTTAAACTTACCAAAGGTAAACCACAACATTTGTATCGTTTATTCCTGTAATTTGGATTCTTGAGACAGGTTCTTCCATGGGTTTAGATTTTAATATAATCTAAGTTCTTGAATTGAGATGAAGATGAGATGAATTTTTAATTTGTGGGGAAATTTGAGAAAATTGTAATGATGAAGATGAGATGAGTTGAGGTGAGGTGATTTGTGAATTCAAACAATGCCTTATTCTAGGATTTTTGAGTTATTGTTAGGGTTTTTTCAATTGTTTATTCTTTTGATTGTGATAAAATGAGTTGGTGAAAAGAAAAGAAAATAAATCGTCCAAAAAAAATAAAGAGTATAGAAAATTTGGAATTTTTTCTTAAGCCTTGTCATCAAAGAGGCTACATACATCATTATAGTTGGTATATTGTCTTATAGTTACTCTTTCATTCATATAATTTCCTTGATTCTCGTGTCGTTTTACTCATTCCATAATTTTCTTGGACCTAATTACTAGTTGAAATAAAACAATGTTGCATTGTCTTGATTGAATTCAATTAGTTCTTAAAAAATTTGAGTGAGAAAACTCTTGAGGTAAAAGGCAAAAGAGTGTGAGACGATTATCAGAAAAAAAAAAGTCAATTAAGAGTGAACACAAGTGGAGTACCATTATTTGAGTGTAAACACGTAACGGGGTGTATGAGATTTTCCACTAACATTCTTTTTGTGTAGCACATTATGATGTCTCATAGGAGTGGAATAACAGTTTGATCGGTTGAACTTTGTGTTGGCTGAAGTGAGGGATATGATGAATCATCAAGAAGCAGTGATTAGAAATCTGCAAGGTGGGAGAGATAGGAAGCGATGTTAGCCTAGGGTTGAAAATGAGTATGAGAATGAAGGAGATGGTGAGGATGAGGAAAACTTAACTTCTAAAGTTGGGTCGGGTATACATTGAAGAGTTAGGCATGAAAGAGAACTTGAAGGAACCTAGGGGGTCGGGAAAATGTAGATAGAGACATTGGGAGTATCAAAATCAAAATATCATCTTTTCAATGTAGAACTGACCCTAAGATTTCTCTAGAGTGAGAAAAAAAAATAGAGTTAGTCTTTGATTCTCATAATTACTCTGAGGAGAAGAAATTGAAGTTGATGATAATTGAGTTCACTGATTAGGCTATTATTTGATGGGATCAATTAGTGACCAATAGGAGGAGGAATTATGAGAGGCCTGTAGAGACGTGGGAAGAGTTGAAAGCTCTCATGAGGTAGAGATTTGTACCTAGCCAGTACTATTGGAACCTTTACCAAAAGCTCCAAAATCTTACACAAGGATTTAGGAGTGTGGAGGATTACCATAAGAAGATGGAGGTGGCGATGATTTGGATTAATCTAGAGGAGAACCAAGAGGCGACCATCACTAGATTTTTTAGTGGTTTGAATAGGAACATAGACAATGTAATTGAATTGCAGCACTATGTGGAGATAGAGGACATGTTGCACATGGCTATAAAGGTGAAGATGCAAAGAGAAAGGCCAAACCATCTAAAGGAAAATATGAAGGAACTAGCAACAAACCTAAAGTAGAATCTCACCCTTCACGGAATAGACATATTAAATGGTTTAAGTGTTTTGGTTCAGGGCACATCGCATCTCAATGTCCAAACAGGCGGATGATGATTATGCGTGATAATGGGGAGGTGATGACTGGGGTGAGGATGATAATGATGAGGTGCCCAAGTTGGTTGATTCTAGTGATGATGCTGGAGTGGTATACCCCATGACAGGTGAGCCTCTTGTTGTCAGGCGTGCTCTCAATACACACACTGAGGTGGATGCTGCAGAGCCACATGGATAGAGCATTTTTCATACTAAATGTCACGTTAACAATAAGGTATGTAGTATGATTATTGATAGGGGAGTTGTACTAATGTGCCTACTACTAATTTGGTTGAGAAATTGAATTTATCAACCTTAAAACACTCTAGACCATACAAATTGCAGTGGTTGAATGATTGTGGAGAGGTTATGATAGATAGACAAGTGTTAGTTATTTTTTTAATTTAAAAGTATCAGGATGAGATACTTTGTGATGTTGTACCTATGCATGTTGGCCATATTTTGTTGGGGAGACTGTGGCCGTATGATAGGAAGGTGGCACATGATGGGGTCAAGAACATGCACAGCTTTGTAAAGGAGGGCAAAACAATCATACTTGCTCCTTCAACTCCAAGCTAGGTTTATGAGGACTAACTGAAACTGAAAAGTGAGGTTGCTCAAAAAAGAAAGTTTGAAAATGAGAGTGTAAAAAAAAAAGAGTGAAAATGAGAGTGATAAAAAAATAAAAAGTTCAAAAGAGATTGAGCAAAAAAGAAATAGTGAGAGTGAAAATGAGCAAAACAAAAAGAGTGAAAAAGAAAGTAGAGAGGTGGCTGGGAGTAAAGAAAAAAGAAGTGATTCACGGGAGAAAAAAAAAAAAGAGTGTACCTAGGATTATTGTTTCTTATAAGGATGTTAAATTCCTTAGTTACTTTTGGAAGGTGTTGTGTGGAAAATTGGATACTAAGCTCTTATTTTTCACTACTTCTAATCCGTAGATTGATGATCAAACTGAAGTAGTTAATAGGACTTTAACTTAGCTTTTACGCACTGTTGCTCATAAGAATTTAAAAACTTGAGATGATTGTTTGCCATTTATAGAGTTTGCATATAATAGGACTATGCATACTACTACTTCATATTCTCCTTTCGAAATTGTTTATGGTTTTAATCCACTTACTCATTTAGATTTGATAACTTTACTTGTTGATGGTAGAAGTAGCTTGGATGAACAAAAGAAAGCGAAGTTGGTGAAGTTACTTCATGAGAGAGTACGACTTCAAATTATCCAAAAGAATGAAATGGTTCATTCATAAGCCAATAAAGGGCGAAGGCGTCTCATCTTCGAACCAGGAGATTGGGTTTGGGTTCACATGCGCAAAAAAAGATTCACGGCCTATAGAAGGACTAAGTTGCATCCTCGAGGAGATAGACCTTTCCAAATTCTTGAGAAAATTAATGACAATGCATATAAAGTAGATCTTCCAGGTGTATAATGTTTAGCTTTCAATACTTCTGATCTTTCTCCTTTTGATATAGGTAAAGATTCGAGGTCGAATCTTTTTGGAGAGATGGGGAATGATGGGAACCAAGGTGGGCATAGTCTTAAAAATGTTTTGTAAGTTCCAGATAGACCAATTACAATATTAAGAGTCAAGAAGATCATGGAAGTAATGTAAGGATTAGTGCAATCTACTTGGGATGAAGCTAGCAAAAGCTCAACACTCAAGATGAGCTTGAAAGAAGAAACTAGTTTTGATCTACTTAATACAAGGTGTAGAAGACATGACTCAGAGTTATTGTTTGAGCCTATTGTTATTGAAGGCTTTAAATTTATTAAAGAATTTATTTTATTAGTTTAGAATAGGTGGGCTTGAGGATGCTTGGCCCACATATGTCATGTTTCTTATGAACTAGGATTTTGGGAAGGCCTTGTATTGTAGCCAATGGCTTACTTGCAAAATTACTTTTTAAGAACTAGGATTTCAAGAAGTAATTGTAGCCAAATTAGTGTAGCACCGCACTATTCATTAGGGGGTATTTTTGGGAGAAATGGCTTTATTTTAGCTAGGGTTTTAATTTGGTTTTGGTTTAAATATTCTTTGTAGCCTCATTTTGAGAGGTTAGACAATATTAAATTTTAATTATGAGTTGTGTTTACTCTTCTTGTTCTTAATTGAACCTTTGAACTTATCAAAAGTAAATCACAACATTTGTGTTGTTCCTCCTTGTAATCTGAGTTCTCAGTGGGTCTAGATTCTCCATCCTTAGACTTGATTCTGGCTTTCTTGGGTTAAATTTTTCAATATTGTCGTTGGGTCTTAAAGCGAGTCAATTGGGGTTCACATCATAAAATCTGTGAGGAACTTGTTAATTACCTTTGACAACCAAACCATCTCACCTAAAATATGATCCCAATGAGTTGAGTTGACTTGCTTCAAAAGTCATCAGGCTAGGTTGACTAGGTTCACAAAAAGATAGCTTTAATCAATGAAAATATGGCCTTGTAAGCACTAATAACTAAAAGTAAAATGAATTTCATGTCATGCCTTTTTAACTGCAACTAAACTTTGACATCTGTGCTTCTAGCCAGTTTGAGAAGAGGGGGTTTTATAGGCATATACATATATATATATATATATATATATATATAAATTCAGAGGTACATTGAATATTTGTGTCATGCTCAATTCTATCATACAGATTTTCCTTCAAGCAAGATTGAAGAAATTAAAAGAATGTCATCTGAAAAGGTGAAAGTTTCAACACAATGGAAGTATGGAATTGAGCATGGAAGCAAGAATAAATCTTACACTATGCAATAATCTAAAATGGCATTTGACACATTTATAGTAACTTGATGGAACCAAATTAATTGAAGAGCTAAAGCTCACAAGATGGCTGGTTTTTGTCCCTTGTTTTCAATAGTTTTTTGTACAAACAAATAACTTTGGTTGAGCAAAAGATGCAAATGAAAAATGAGGATGAAATGGGGACTGGTAGCAGAATTTTCTGACCTACCATGGACTGCTAGCAGCTTTAGTACATTCATGCTCTTGAACATCCTTCATTTAACCACAATCTCAACTACATAAACCAAGCATACTAGAGTTGAACAAAACCTGAGAAGAAACATCATTTTTTTTTTTGTGAAAGCATAGCACAAACAACAAGATCAGTAGCTTTTGGCAAACCAGAAAATTCTAATCAATCACATAAGCTGATAATTATATACAAGATTATGAAGATATTGAAATTTCATACCACATAGCTCATCCCACATAAACCCATCTACAAAAAAGACAACACCCTAGCACACAAGGAATATATAAATGATAACATTTAGCACATAATCTTTTCTTTTTATAAGTGAACATTTAGCACATAATCAAATCATATTAGTGAAATAATTCAACATTATTTTTGGAAAAATAATGGGAATTGTTTTGTACATTTCTTTTATCCCATAGTATTAAAAATCACATTTTACAACCAGCAAACCATCAAAATTCAAACATATAATGATTAAATAGATGAGGGGATGAATCCATGTGTTGCATAAAAAGACTCCCGATAAAAACCAGTGCAATTGCTTACCAATCCCACGCACCCTATCCCTATGGTTCATAGCGCTTCCTGAATATGTCTTTACCTGATTAAAGTATATTCTTTATGAGCCATTAGCTAACACATATTTTCCATAATTCACCAAATTTTAAAAAGATGCATATGATGCAATAACTCATAGTATTTTTAGCATACATAATGACAATCACTTGTTGTGCAAGCACGTTGACCCATGTCAAACCGAACAAGAAGAACATATTTCCATGGAGTGATATGATGACTTAATATATTTTACATTTTATTAAACTAAATCATCCCAGTACAAGCTTCTCTGTTTATAAGTGCACTTTTTCAAATGTTTTTAGCAAAAAATGATCCAGACAAACAGCCTCAACTATACTTTCAAAATAGAAACCACTTAAAATTATTAAATGCAACAACAAAATGCAAGGAATTACAAACCATCTTCCTTACTTTTTGCAGCAAAACTAGTTTCTTGGGTATCGTCATTGATATCGCCGCCGTCATCATCCTCATCACTATTAACACCCTTAGGCCTTAAGATTACTATGCAAATGCAAAATATCAGGCAAAAACTATGAACATTTAACACCCACATCAACATGTACAGATAATGTAGGTTATACAAAAAAATCTCTTACAAAAAAGGACATGCTTTCATATTCATTAGTCTAGAAATTAGTCTATAAACAAAAAGTCCAATTTTTGTAAAACTTCTACACATGGATGAAGGGGGAGAGAGACAAATGAGTTGCAGAGATATATACCTGTGGTGACGGAAGGTAAATGCAAGTTGAGATTAGCTGGACTATCTCGACCTCCAATAAGCAAGAATAGTAGAAAGCAAATCAATCCGAGACGAAGGATGGAGGCACATATTTTGTATGGAGAGGAAACGAGGACCCTAGCTTCCGTGGACAGAAATTGAAGGGGTGGAGTAGAGGCTTTGAGACATATTCGAAAATGGAGAAAGAACCGTGTGGGGGTGGGTGGATTTGCAGGTTAAGGAAAATGGAGAAGAACGTCAATGGGTGTACTCGAGAACAAATTGGGTAAGGTTTGGGGGGGAAAATAAAATGTTTCGCGTGGGTTGGCGCCCTAGACCCAATACCGGCGATATATATCTCGTTGCAAAATGTTTTTTCTTCTTGCTGCGAACAAATTCACCGCTCTAATGCCCAAAATCGCTGCAAATAATAAAGCTAGGGAACCATCGACTTTAAATTGTGCATCGATGTTAAAAGTCTGTGACAACTTGAAAATTGCCGCGAAAGGATACTTATTGTGACGATTTTATTTGCAACAAACATTAAATCGCCACAATAGTTTGAAGGCTTAGATCAATTGAATCCATTATTCATTATATATATTGATTCTATTATCCTTAAATAGACTATATAAATATAAAGATAAAATCAATGTTATTTTTAACAAGTTTTTTTAAACTCTATCATAAAAGTTATATTCACAAGCTGGTGCTTAGATTATACCTAATAAAATACTTATATGATATAATTTTATTTAAAAAATTAATTTTAAAATTTAAACCTTACAAATCAAATACTACCATATAAGTAACGTGAATGATGATTTTTGTACACCAAACCGACTTGAAAATGTAATAACTATTCATTATTAGAAGATATAAGAGTTGTAAACAATGGGGTTGAATCAAAGATAATAACGATTCTTTAATCACGTGATCATGTAATGAGAAGATCTATGATCACTAGATTAAGATATATAGGTGGTAAATTCCGTCCCCAAACAAGCCCTTGGGAGGTTTAACGTGGTTGTGTTCCCAAAAACCCGTTTCACACCTAATGTCCTTTGGCATGCAAGTTGTTGACGTTGATAGGTTGTGGTCTGTGGAATAGAAAAAGGGACTCCTTGGGAGGTTTACTGACGCGTGGCAGTCATCCCCCAAAGGGCCAAACCCACGTTAGAAGGTTCAGCAACTTGAGCCATCCCAATTCCCATATTCCATAGAGCTCGAGAGAAAATGGAGCTGAGCTTAGGTACTGAGGAAATGGTGGAAGCCGAGATTGGGAAGCAGCGCTTCATACCCAAGAAAGGGAGCATATTTCCTCGGAAGAGAAGATCGGTGAAGAAGATGGTGCTTGATTCCATACTCAAATCCATTGGCACACATCTTTGCTGTCTAAACCACCACCCCAAAAACGCAGCTGAGAATTATGAGAAGAACGTGAAGACCTTTCCCCACCAAGGTCGTTAAATCTCTGTTTTTGGTTATGGTTTTAGATGGTGTTCGTTTTACTTCATTCGATGGTCTCTGTTGTTACGGTAGATTGTGCTGTACTGTCAAAATTAACAATCCTTGGGATTGCAGATTACTAAGTTTAGTTCTTCGTGATGGATCTATAATTGTCTGGGTTTGTTTTGTGCCTGCGTCAATGTACTCGTTTTGTCTTGTAGTTAATGGAAAAAATATAAAAAACAGGGTGATTTATTTCTGTCTGTTATCTTTCCCTTCCGGGTGCAGACAACTACAAATGTGTGCTTTCTTCTCCATTTTCTATTGGGAATCCATGAATGTTTCGTACTCCTCACACAAGAAAATATCCACTTTGGGTCAAAGATAAATGAAAAAAATTATTTTTCTATGTAAAATTGTATGTGACAAAATTATAGTTTTTTCCTAGGAAAGAGAGGAATGATCAATCTACTTGGGGTTCCTCTGTTCTGTCTCGAATGAAGAAAATATTTTGACGAGGCCAACAATAAGCTGCCCAGAACTCCCTGAGTTCAGAAATAACTCATTCAGACGGTAACTCAGTTGCCAGAGAGGTCCCAGACTTCTCTCTCCTCACCTCATCTTCCCAGTGAAAAATTTCTCTCTTTTTTTCCCTTCGATTATACATATGTATGGCTAGGGTTTTTGATAAATAGATCGAGGTTTCACGGCTATGGAGGCGTCACAGAGAGACGTATATCGGGTCAAGGGTCCGTGGAGCCCCGAGGAGGATGAGGTTTCACGGCTATGGAGGCGTCACAGAGAGACGTAGATCGGGTCAAGGGTCCGTGGAGCCCCGAGGAGGATGAGATGTTGCGGAAGCTAGTGCAGGGCAAGGGGGCTCGGAGCTGGTATGTGATTAGCAAGGCGATCGCGGGGCGGTCAGGCAAGTCTTGCGGCTTCGTTGGTGCAACCAACTTTCACCGGAGGTGGAGTACCGGCCCTTCACGCTAGAGGAGGACCAGATCATTGTTAAAGCCCACGCCAAGTACGGCAACAAGTCGGCCACCATCGCCAGGCTGCTCAACAGCCGTACAGACAACGCGATCAAGAACCACTGGAATTGTACACTGAATAGGAAATACTCATTGATAAGCGATGACACCCCCCCCCCCCCCCCATCCCCCCCGACGAAGTTCTCGCACGACCGCACAAGAAATCTGCGGGACCGCCTCCTCTTGTGACGGTTTCTAGTCGACAATACAGTCCAGGTAGCAGAAACCCAGTTCATAAATTCCACCAGAATGCAAATCTAACTCCTACCCAGTATAGAAATTCCCACACAGAGAGAGAGAGAGAGAGAGAGAGAGAGCCCGGGAGGGGGATAACCAAAATTTATGTCTTTCGGGAGAGCCAGTAAGGACTAGTGGTTGAGCTATGGGAAACAGAGGACTCTTGTGTATTAAAAAATAAATGTAAAGTAATCATTCGCAAAACAAAACAAAACGAAAATGCATCCAAAATAAATGTAATCGAATCGTACAAGCATCCATATTGGGTAGAAAGAGTGGATCTTCAAATGAATTAAGAACAAAGCGTAGCTGAGCGGATCGAGGTACCAATCTATAATTAATTAACCAGAGAGATCAGAGGGTTCCGATCCCCACATTATCATCGCTAGCTTTCAGACCATATCATATATTATAATGAATAATGCATGGATTCAAATTGTAGGGTTAATTTAATTATGAGATGAAGCTCATGTACTTTTCTAATTTATTTGTTGTAGAGCAGTGTAAATTAATTAAAAAAAATTAACAAATTTATGTTGCTAAAAAAAATTAATAAAAAATGTCACAGCTTTAATTTATGTATATTAATATACATATATATATATGGCCTTCAAACTATATAATAAATAATTTAATTACTTACGTACGTGGATTTAATTAATTAGACAGATCGAGTACTTTTGAGTACATCTTCACCAATATTGACATGAGTCATGACTGGTGTGAAAGAAAGACTATAATAATTGGCAAATTCAGAATTATATATATATACACACAGAGAGAGAGAGAGAGAGAGAGAGAGAGAGAGAGTTATGGCCTACCCTATAAAAATCATATACCTCTAAAATTTTCTAACTTTCAATATATATGCATATAATTAATGGAAGTAGTAGTTGGTGGATCGACGTATGTCGTACGTTCAATCAAGGCCCGAAGGTTCAAAATTCATTTAAAATATCACTTATCAATAATATTAACGCGTGGAAAACATTCATTATATCGCATCATGTTCTTTTGGCTATATCTCCTTATACTTAAAAGTCTCTATCGTCTAATGAACAGTAATAAACAGTACTAAACAGTAATTCTACTTTACGCTTTCCTTCCTCGTACTCTCTACATCCTCACAATACTCTTCACAAAATACCACAAATCACAGCAACAGATCCTCAAATTACCACGAAAATATTATAAAATATCACAATAGATCACAAAATTACCATAAAAATATCACAAAATCATCATAATAGATGACAAAATCACAACACAAAATATCACAAAATCACCGCAACAGAGCATGGGGTAGTCACCGGAGGAAGGGGAGCTCGATGGTGGTGGTGCGGTGGCGTGGGGATAACGTACGAAGGCGGTATGGTTGAGAAACCGTGTGAGACCCATTCGGGAGAGGGAGTTGCGGGGAGACGAGGGCTGTCATGGGGGCTTCGACGGTGGCTTGGGTCCGTGGGGGTGGTCGCCGGAGGAAGAGGAGCTCGATGGTGGTGGTGCGGTGGCGTAGGGATGGCGTACGATGGTGCTATGGTGGAGCAAACGTCTGACCCATTCGGCAAATTGAGTTGCAGGGAGAATAGGGCTGCCGTGGGGGCTTTAACGGTAGCTTGAGTCCATGAGAGTGGTTGTCGGCGTCAGGGGAGCAGCTGGTGGCCGAAGATGGCTGGGTTGTTTGGAGAGGAAGAATCGACTAAAGGGCGCTGCGCACGGCTAAGAAGGGAAAAAGAAAGAGGGAAAGGAAAAGGGAAAGAAAGAGAGAGAGAGAGAGGGAGAGGGAAAAAGACAGGCGGACGGGTAGATATGAAGCGCATGGGTCATGGGATAATAGCTGTAGGAGAGAGGGTCAGGCTAGAAAAGGCGTCATGATGTCCTCTCTCTCTCTCTCTTTTTTCTGACTGACTGACTGACTGATGGCATATATACAGTAACACATACATGCACAAATGATGGTACTTGCTTGTATTTTTACGCTGTTCTGAAATTTCTTTTCATTTCTTCCTTTTATATTGATTTGATCTCATGTGCAGCCATTTTGCTCATTAGATTTTCTCACTCGAAGGCGCAAAACGAGGCTGGTTGGGGTCCGTATTCGTTAGTTTGCAAGGCTGTTGTTGTTTGAGTTGATGCGACCCCCACCCACCAACTATTCACAAGACGTTACACTTTTATAAATTTTACTATATAATTTCTACCACAATTTATATTTTACATTTTTTATAAGAGTTTTACTATATAATTTCTATCACAATTTATATTTTACATTTTTTTAAATTTTTAAATTTTTTAATATTGTTTTTAAATTTTTTTTAACTTAATCTTTTTAAATTATTTGAAATTATTTATTCATTATTCATATAATAAATATTTGATAAAAAAATAATAAAAATTAAAAAAAATATAGAATATGGAGAGTGAAGAGATTGTGAAGATTTGTTCCTTCAATAGAATAATGTCACTCTGAGCACTTGTTAGATATTTTTTTTCTTTTTTTTTCATATTTTTTTAATATATATTTAAATATTTTTAACAAATAAAAAAAATACATTAATACATTAAAAGCTACTTCCTCAATCATAGTAAAAATATAAAATAAATACATGAACAATCAAAATGAAGAAGCAAACTCAGGCGGCATATTTGCATTTTCCATTAAAAATACATGTAGTACACCATGTAACTATATGTTGCAATTTGAATGAGCTATATTATTCTCATTTATTTTTTTTATACATTAAATGTTTATATTTTTAAATAATTTATTTTATAGTAATACAGGGCAAATGTGCCTCGCACGTAGCTCTACCGCTAGTATATATATATATATATATCGAATATAGATGATGAATATTAACTAATCAAAATTCCCAAATTGGGTTTAATTAACTTCTTATTGAAGAGTAGAAAACATTCATGGATTGATCCAGGCCAATTGAAAATGGAGAAGATGGTACCGTACCTCTGTACTTGTTTGCACTAGAAAGAGAAAGATAACAGACAAAGAAATAAATCACTATTTTTCTTTTAATTTTTCCATAGTCAACTACACGTACACCCGGACAATTAAAAGATTCCATAACGATCGAAGAACGCAACTATATATTAATTTCTTGTGTGCAGCAGATATATTTTAACGATCTGATCATGCACCTTGGTAGGGAAAGATGATCTTCACATTCTTGGCATAATTTCAACTGGGTTTTTGGGCAGCGAAGAACTGATTTCCCTAGAGGATGGAGTGGCAGGGTGGTGGTTTAGACAGCAAAGATGTGTGGCCAAGGAATCAAGCACCATCTTCGTCACCGATCTTCTCTTTCGAGGAAATTTGCTCCCTTTCTTGGGTGTGAAGCGGGGCTGCGCAACCTGATCGACTTCCTTCATTTCCTCAGTACCTTTGCGCAGCTCCATGATCTCCTCTCTATCTCTATGTAAAATATGGGATGGCTTAATAATTCTCAACGAGGAATGGCACCCAACGTAGCCTTTTTAACGTGGTTAATTATCCCTTTTTTCTTTCTTTTTTATTTTTTGCTCCAAGACGGCAATTAGGACGAAGCCTCATGGAAGTTTCACGGCATCTCAATGATATCATGGCCAACTTTAATTAATTTAATATAAGTGATGAAATAGTTATAAAGCAGTTGTGAGTGTCGTTACCCATTAATTACTAATTCATGATGATCAGAGTATTAATTAATTAATTGTTGCGTTAGCTAGAATTAAGCTGATGCGAGAATCAAGGATAATGATTTAGGGTTACTGGACTATTATCTATTTATTATTCTTTTTGTATTTTATTTTTTTTAAATTTTTTATTTTACTTAATGATTAAGAAAGTTACTAATTAGCCAAAACCAAAGAAATATAAATATAGGAAAATGATTTACACACAATATTTTTTACAACACTTTATACAACTATATTTTAAATGAGACGTATTTTTGTAAAACATCTTATAAAAGTAATATCATTTTATAGAAAGATCCTCATTTTATAATATTATTGTGTAATATATTATACAATGTATTGTGTGTATATTATTATTCATAATTATAATTAGCCAAAAGTCGAGAAGAATGAAAAGACAAAAAGAGAAGGAAACAAATCCAAAAAGTTAAAATAAGTAAATAACCAAAACAATCCGAAAAAAAATAAGATACGGGCAAAGTACGATCGAGCTAAACGAGCAAGTAGTGTTTAATTCTTAGATATGGGCTTCCAAAATTGTCAAAACATGCTTAGCTTATTTTGCTATATTATCAATTTCTAACAAACTTAAATCGAAGAAAACACTTAAATTTAGTAATTTAATTTATTATTTAATGTTTATTAACGAAATGGGTTGAACTTTCTTAATAAATTAAAGCAACATGTAGAATAACTAAGATAAACAAATTAATTTGTAAAATTAAAGTTCACATCGCATAAACATTCTAGAAAATTTTAACTTGAGTATATAATGCAATTTTCTGACCCATCTTCTTTGGGGATATAATACTAATTGATGGAGACAGATGCGAAAAAGACGTTGCAGCCGCAGGTCGGTCTCGACCGAATCTCTAAGAACAGGAAAAATAGTGATTTATTTAAATTAATTAATATAGTTAATTAAAAAAAAAAAAGACGGGTTTGGGAGGTGAGATGAAAATTTTGTGTTTTGTTTTAGTGTTTAAAATGTTATGTTTTAGTATTATTATTGTATTGAAATTTGAAAAAATTGAATTGAGATTTGTAAAAGTTAAATTGCTTATTATATTTTATATGCAGATTTAAAAAAAAGTGTAATGATGAGATGAAATGAAATTAGATGAGAATTTTATATCCCATCCCAACCCCAGACTTAGTATTTCATGGCATGGTCTGCCTCTATAAATGAAAGAAGAAGAGGTAAGCAAAGGGACGGGGGGTTTTGTCTTAAATTAAACAATGTCTGATACAAAGTTGAAAAGCTATTTTGCCTCCCCTGTACTCCTCAAATAATATACCACTTGCCATTTTTTTTTTTTTTTTTTACTTAATGATTAAGGAAGTAATTTTAAGTGTATTGAAATTTTTTTAAAAATTTTAATATTTTAAAAAAACTGATAAAGTAAAACAAAAAAAAAAAAGACCCTTAATTAAGAAATCGTAATTAATAAAGAAAATTAAGGATATTCTATCTGATGTCGTTGTAAAAACCAAGTTACGTGGTACTGCCACTTGAGTTTGCTTCTTTAATTCCACGTTATAATTTCATGATTTCATGAATTATAACGTCCATGCATTTTTCTTCTTTTTAGTTGGGGGGGTTTCAAACTTGGAAGTTGGGATTATCCCAATCAGAGCTAGAAGTTACATAACGTCCATGCATTAGTCACCAGGGCTGGCTCCAAATAAAGTAAGTGGTGTCTCGCCTGATCTAATGACATTGAATTAGAACCATAATAATTAACATATCCAAAAAGTTAAAATAATTAACAGAAATCATTTACAATTGCAAATAATTAAGATATTATTTATTATTTATATAGTTAAATTAATTAATTTGACGTAAATAAGTTAAATTATTTATTATATAGTTTAAAGGCCATATATTATATATTAATTTACATAAAACTGTGACATTTTTTATTAACCTTTTCTAGCAACATGGTTCATGTGTGCCATGTTGATTATAATGCTGAGACATTTTTTTATTAATGTTTTTAGCAATATAAAGTTGTGACATTTTTTATCAACTTTTATTTTATTAATTTACTGAACTGCTCTACAACAAATAAAAAAAAGCTTAGTGATAGGATTACTATTTTATTAGTACTCATTTGCTATTTATATGTATTTTAAATTTTTTATCATTTTCTTTTAAGTAGCTTTTTACATTTTTAATCATTAAGAAATAATTTTACTAATAGTCAATTTTTTAATCATTAAATAAAATAAAAAATTTTAAAAAAGTCAAATATAAAAAAATAATAGGTGAATAATAGAATAATAGGAATCCTATAATTATTCTTAAAAAATATAAAAACAAGTAATTGCGGCTACGGGCAAGACAACGAGGCAGGTACAAGGTAGTTGTGATTGACAGAATTGTACAACGATCTTTCCCGTGCCCCACTATGTCCGTACAGTCCACTTAATTCTATATTTTTTATTTTTTATTTCAGATTTTTAATTTTATGAGAAATATTTTTTGTCTCGAAAATGTATCCGAGTTTGTGTTTCAAATGATTTTTTTTTATTTAATAATTAAGTATTTTTTTAATTATATTGTGAATTTTTTATTTTTTTAAAAATATTCATAATGACTAAAAAATACATGAAAAAAATAAAAATAAAATAACCTATTCGAAATATTTATTTGGAATACATTTTCGGGAAACGTAACAATACTCTAATTTTATAGACCATGCCCAACAAATGAATAAAGAATAAAATATAATTTGAAATCTAAACCATAATGAAAATGGAAGAAACTTTAAGTAATAACCATAAAAATATAATGATAATTAGCCAAAAGTCCGGAAAAAATCAAAAGATAAAAAAGAAAGGAAAAAAATATAAAAACATAAAATAACGAAAAAAAACCAAAATTAATAGAGAGAAAATCCAATAATCTCGAGACGCAAACACCAAAAGTACCCCCATAAAAAAAATGACGGTTTTCTGACAAGACCATCAACTAATTCCTTTTTTAAGAGATATGGTACGCACGTGCATCGTGTGCCCCCACCTACCCATAAAAAATTAACTTATATTTTTGGCGGAGTAATTAAATATATAGCTTATATAATTGGCCGTTCATTTCATGTCGGTAAGCTATTTAAATGAATCAATATTTTCTATATTAATTAAAGGGTGCGGCTACTCTGCCGCCCCTTCTTGACCGCTGGGCTTACCGCCCAGCGTAAACTAGTTTTTTTTTTTTTTTTTTTTTTTTCTTTTCACATTTTTTTAATATATTTAAATACATTTAAAAAATAAAAAAAATACATCAATACATTTAAAATCACTTCCTTAATCATTAAGTAAAAAAAAATAATAATAAAAAAATAAAAAAAGATAAGTGGTCAAATAGAGGTGTCAAATTGAGTGGGCATAGTAGTATTTTCCTTAATTAAATGTTCTGAGTAACATTAAAAATAAATATCTTTATTATCCACACGTTCAACGGCTCTGTATAATTAAGCTAACTCTGTATTTCTTGGTTTTATATATCTATATTAATTTGTTTAAAAAAAGAAAAAGAAAATTCCTTTTTAGAAGGTATGGCAAATAAAATAATAATAATAATTAACTTATATAAAAAAATTAAAAAAATAGCAAATGAGGTTTGACTTGTGGAGTCTCATCAACGGTGGAGATTAGTATTGATTTTATATGTTCGTGCATGTGTCCCCAGAGACTCATGGAAACGTTGCCAATTATTATAGTCTTTATTTCACACCACTCATCATGACTCATATCTCAATATTGGAGAAGAGGTCAAAAGTCGATCTCTCTAATTAAATTTCCTGTTGTCAAATATGACATATTATATTTACTGGTCGGAGACATGGCCACGTGTCCACACTCAGATTCTCCTTCCATTTCTGATAACCATCATAAATTTCAGTGTCTGCATTTACTTGGGGAGTTTGTGGGAGACATATGATTAAATAATGATCATTTACATAACCCCACTTTAAAATAATATAATTCTTTTTAATATATATATTTTTTTATATTTTTGAAAAATATTTTAAAATAATAAATAAATAAAAACTTTAATTTGACGTCACTTGAAACGGCACCACTTATTATTATTTTTTTCTTGCGGGACATACTTTTTACAACCAATATACACAACATATGTACGTAATATTACTATATTCTCCAAAATAACGTATGATTAAAGGCTAATTTGAAAAGTGAGATGTGATAAAAATTTTATAATTTGAATTGGGTGTTTATTTAATTTTGAGAAAGGAGATAAAAAATTTAAATAAAAATATTATTAAGTTAAAATATTATAAGAATAATATAGTTTTATAATATTATTTTTATTTAAAAATTTGAAAAGATTGTAACTATTTTTATTTTTATAGTTAGGGTATTTCTCTCGATAAATAAGTTCTTTCACCAAAAAAGAAAAAAAAAAGGAAGTAACCAATGAAGAAAGAAAGGAATATCGTTTCATCAGCATCATCACTTCATAATATTTAATTCTTAGCTTGGTCTTTATAAAGCTTCTCTCCCATTGGTTCATTCCCTTAATTAATGCTACCTAGAAAAACCACACAAAGAAATCAACCTGCAGGTGAGAAGATCATTAAACACATTTCTTATAGTGGGCCAGCCTTGTTGCCCTTCTTTTTACCTCCCTGCAGGAATTGTTTCCATGAGGCTTCCTCGAAGCATCATAAGAAAAAAAATTAAAATTAAATTTGAGCTCCTAAGTATATTATATATAATGAATTTTTTATAACGAGAATGATTGTTCGTAATGAAATCAAACTCAATTTGATAAGTAATAATTATTTTTATTAAAAATAATTAATTAAAAATAAATATAAATTTTCTTGTAGTTATTCTATTTTCGTTGTTTGGGATGCTACATATTCCTGGTCTATAAGCATTGAAGGTCGTTTTGCAAAATTAATCATACTTAGTGGTCCACCATGCTTTCATGACACTGTTACCAAAATAATTTACACACACTATAAAAAAAAATGAGTTTTTATAATCAATTTATTACAATTAAAAGATTATTTAAAATTAATTTTAATTATAAATAATTATTTCGTTAGAATTAATTGGTCAAAAATAAGTAATTTTTTTATAATGACAAATCGTTTAAATACCGATCCAAAACCCTCTAACAATAGTTGATTTAATTTGTACGTTTCTATTATTTTGTATGCATATAATTAATACGCGGATTCTGTTAACAGGTATTAATCGATAGGTGCATTTTTAATTTTTTTTAATTTTTTTGTCATATGCTAAAAAATATATTGAATTAATTTTTTTGAAAGTGGATTGGTTGGTCCTATGTTGTTTGGATCGAAGTGGAGAAAACGTACGAAGAGCAGATAAAGAAAATTGAAGAAATCGAGAAGCAACGAGAGTACAGGTTTTCCCATGAATGTGGACAGAGAAAAGGAAAATAAAGGAACTTATTCTCTTATATTTATTAATTAATTGCGCGATTTCCCTCCACTTAGATAAAAAAGATATACAACTATATATATATATATAGTTATGATTTATTCAAATTAAGAACGTAGAAAATAATGTGATTTTAAAAGTATTTAATTATATAATTAAGCTCAAATTATTTGTGTTATACCAAAATATTGCACGTTAAAAGATAATTATTTTAATTATCAATTTTTAATTTTTTAGTCATAATATTCCAAATTGATTATATACAATATTAAATAATATTGTATATGATCACTAGCGTGTGCCAAGATGAATATTTTCTAATCTTTCTATCGTCCATAGAGTCATACACTATTGAAATAAAAGTCAGCTTGTGAAGCAAAGCACAGGGAAAGATCCTGATCCTCAGGCAAAAACACCTCTATTTTATAACATATTTTTTGAAATATGTTCTGAAATATATTATGAAATATGTTGTGTGGGTATCATTACTGTGATTTGTTGTTAGAAATTTTTTTAGTTTCAACTTAATTTTGTGGTGAAGTTCACATTCATGATGAAGCAATTAACATAGATAACCCCACCAATCCCAGACTGCTTTCCATATATGTATGTTATGAATCTGTTTCATTGTTTGGAAAGAGAAATGATTTGTATAAGTTTCAAATAGATAAGTCACATACAAGCTCTTGTAAAAAAATAACCACACTTTAAAAAGTGTAAAAAAAATTATTATTTATTAGTAGGACTTACTATTTTACAAAAAATTTATATAAAATTTATCTATTTGAAACTTGTACCTAACATTACATTTTTTAAAATATCATAAAAAGTTCCATTGAGTACCAATGATTAATATATAAAAAAGAGATTATCCAATTTATAGGCTGTCTCGCGAGTAAATGTGAAAAACTTTTTAACAAATCATGCTTTGGTTCGATATCAATATTTTTAGATATTTTGAAATTTATTTATTTTTTCTCCTTTTCAAAAGTTTAATAAAACATATGAAATGAAATTATTTCGTTACTATTCATCAACTATTAATAAATATTCTTAATATTCAAACCAGCCCTTAGATTTATTAAATCGGACCACTGAAACAGTGAAATAATCAACCGAATTTTTGTTAAACCAGACCGAAATGAACTAGAACTAGGCTAGAAATGACCCAATTCTCTATCTACGTGGACTTAGATTCATTTGAGTCCTGAGATTTGACAACCAGTCATGGCCCTCTAACATGATAAACTATCAAATTTAATAGTAACACCCAATATAATAATATTAAGTACAAGTCTTAAATATATAAATTTCGTAAAAACTCTTTATAAAAAAATACATATCACTAAAAAAAAATTTATACTTTTTTAAGTTGGCATTCATCTTTTCACAAAGATTTACATGAGATTTGTATAAATAATTTTTTATTCATTTCTCATCAGGTAATATGCATGGATGACACATAATACATTGTGTTTTTTTTTTTTTTTTAAATACAATTCTAGTAATGCTTTGTAAATGCATTCTAGAAAAAGGTTAAAAACATGTTTTCATGACAATTCTCCTTCTACTATCAACAAAAAGTTGGAACATACTAAATTAGGAGTAGACAATGGGACCTCATCCTACTACCCTGCCCTCATCCGTCCTACCCATCCATGCAGGCGGCCACCCCAGTCCCGCAGGGAGAAATTCCAACAGAGGCAGGGGTGGCCTAAATTTGTATTCATAAATTTATATTGTCTTGACCTCATAAACCTACTTTTATACAAGAAGTTAAGGTAATATTGAGTTTCACATTACTTAAATCCTTCACTAAATTTTTGGATCCAAGTCCTATCCCCGCCATGCACCCATTGAAACCCCCACCAGGGGAAGGGGGGGTGGGGGTTAAATTAGCGTTTGTCATGAAATTTTAAACAAATTGCTCCACGAGTGGATAAAACTCACCTTTAATTAATGAATCTGACAAAGAAGGTTATTATTGAAAACCTTTTGGATTATAACGTGTAAAATAATTACTTATATACAAAACTTAAAATTATAAAAAGAAATAAATTTAATCACGTGATCATGTAATGAGAAGATCTATGTTCTGCCTCGTTTGTTTTTACATGTGAGATGAGATGAGAATGTGAGTTAAGTTTAAAATTAAAAAATTGAATAAAATATTATTAAAATATATTTTTTAATATTATTTTTATTTTGAGATTTGAAAAAATTGAATTATTTATTTTATTTTGTATTAAAATTTTAAAAAAATTATAATAATTAAATAAAATTAGATAAGATGAAATATTTTCTAGAAAAAAACGAGACAAATTAAGGTTGCGTTTGGGTTCTGATCAAACGCCCCCTCACGGCTCACGGAGCCTCACACGTTTAATTTCCTTTAGCATGCAAGTTGTGGGGTTGATAGGTTGTGGATGTAGAGAGAAAAGGAACTCCTTGGGAGGTTTACTGACGCGTGTCAGTCATCCCCAAACCCTGATGACCCAAGGAAGCTGGAGCCAGCGCATCAACCCAAGAAGGGGGCATATTTCCTCGAAAGAGATGGAGGCTTCTGTAAGTGCAACTTTGCTGGAGACTTTGAATGATTGTCCCCACCCATTACCCGTTGGACGCGTGGCAGTCATATATCCTGCAAACCCCACATTAAAAGGGCTTACTAATAGACGTTTCGTCATTGTCATTCTTCGTTCAGAATTCAGCAACTTAAGCCATATTCGTTATTCCCGAGTCTAGAGACAGAGAGGAGATGGAGCTGAGCAATGGTACTGAGAAAATGGTGAAAGCTCAGGTTGGGCAGCTCCGCTTCATACCCAAGAAAGGGAGCATATTTCCTCGAAAGAGAAGATCGGTGAAGAAGATGATTCTTGATTCCATACTCGAATCCATTGCAAAACATCTCTGCCGCCTTAACCACCGCCCCACTTCATCCTCTCTGGAAATCAGTACTTCACTGCCCAAAAACCCAGCTGAGAATTATGCGAAGAACGTGAAGATCTTTCCCCACCAAGGTCGTTAAATATCTGCTGCCCTACCCACATGTCCACCATTACATGATTTCTGTTCGTCTTTCTCTGTTTTTGGTTAGGGTTTAAGATGGAGTTTGTTTTACTTCATTGGTTGGTCTCTGTTGTTACCTTAGATTGTGTTGTACTATCAAAATTTACAATTATTGGGATTGCAGATTAGTAATTGTCTGGGTTTGTTTTGTGCTTGCATCAATGTACTCGTTTTATCAATATGAAAAAAGCTTGATTTATTTCTTTGTCTGTTACCTTTCTCTTTCGGGTGCGAACAAGTACAGAGGTGTGCTTTCTTCTCCATTTTCTATTGGGAATCCATGAATGTCTCGTACTCCTCACACAAGAAAATATTTTTCTATATAAAATTGGATGTGCCAAAATTAGGGAGCTTTTTCCTTGGAAAGAGAGGAATGATCAATCTACTTGGGATTCCTCTGTTCTGTCTCAAATGAATAATATATTTTGACCCTTTGGGAGTTGAGCAAAGGAAAATTGAAACTGAAGCATATAATGAGGCCAACAATAAGCTGCCCAGAACTCCCAGAATTCAGAAATAAGTCATTCAGACGGTAACCCAGTTGCCATAGAGGTCCCAGACTTCTCTCTCTCATCACCTCATCTACCCAGCGAAAAGTTTCTCTCTTTTTCTTTTCCCCTTCGATTAAACATATATATGGCTAAGGGTTTTGATAAATAGATCGAGGTTTCACGGCTATGGAGGCGTCACAGAGAGACGTAGATCGGGTCAAGGTTCCGTGGAGCCCCGAGGAGGATAAGATGTTGCGGAAGCTAGTGTAGAGCCAGGCGGCTCGGAGCTGGTCTGTGATTAGCAAGGCGATCGCGGGGCAGTCAGGCTAGTAGTGCCGGCTTCTTTGGTGCAACCGACTTTCACCGGAGGTGGAGCACCGGCCCTTCACGCTAGAGGAGGACCAGATCATTGTTAAGGCCAACGCCAAGTACGGCAACAAGGGGGCCACCATCGCCATGCTGCTCAACGGCCGTACGGTGAACGCGACTAAGAACCACTGGAATTCTACACTGAAGAGGAAATACTCATTGATGAGCGATGACACCGCCGCCACCACTACAACTACCGTAAACGAAATTCTATCACTACCGCAAAAGAAATCTGCGGGACCGCCTCCTCTTGTGACGGTTTCTCGTCGACATTACAGTCCAGGTAGCCCGTCTGGATCCGCCGTTGGCGATTCGAGTCTCCCTGCAATATCCCCCTCGCACGTTATTCGGCCTGGAGCGAGAAGTTACGCGATTCCCACAGGGACGAGTGACCACTGATTCATAAGCAAAACAAGGAAGACAACCGGGACAACAATAACGAGCCGTCGACTCTTCTCAGTCTGTCCATGCCTGGGACCGAGTCCTACGAGTTTCGTAGCGTCCGTGACTCGCCGCCTCGCCGAGAATATAGGAAAAGTAATTCACCATCAGCAGTGCCCGATAATAAATACAGTACAAAGAGGTTTCCGCCGGATTAGCGTTGAATTAAGATAATAAAATATTATTAAAATTTAAAATATTATAACGATGAAATAAAATAAATCAAGAAATCGAGGAAGCAAACGTTATTGTCTGTGATGCAGGTTATGATTAGAAAGGAAGTGAGTAGTTACCTGGCCAGGCTTGAACTTCGAACATGGTACTGAAGGCGTTAAAGCAGAGAGACAAAAAGGGTAAGAAAAAAAGGAGATTCAGACTAGGAATTAAACTTCTAGGATATGGGTTGGCAACTGGCTGAACAGAAAGAAACGACCTTTTGTTTCTCTGTCGAAAAAGGTAATTTTGAGGCTGCTGTACAGAAATTAGATGAAAAAGTAATTTGAGAAAGAAAGAAAGTGATCATGGAGATAGATCTTGGAGGGTTTTGTATTTAGTTTTGCCGTGGAGGATGGCAATGGCATCATTATTATGCAAAATTAGCCGTAAAAGTGTCGAGTTTTTCTTTATTAAAAAAAAAAGAAAAGACGGTAACCCAGTTTTTGCCTTTTTGGAGTACTTTTTATTCTTTTTGGTTCCCAGAGCAACATTGATGGAAAAATAACTGAACGATTGTAAAGAAAGTTGAGAATCCAGCAGAAACCCAGTTCATAAATTTTCCAAAATTTACCAAAATTTACGTCTTCTTTGGGGAGGGGCAGTAAGGAGTAGGGCTGTGCAGAAAAGTCCTTAACCCGCACCGTCCGTCCGCCCGACCCGACCCGATAAAAGCGGGTTGAACTAACTTGCGGGTCAAACCCGCTAACTATCGATTTCGATCCGACTGACCTCCCCAAATCTCAAACCGTCTGCATCTGTTCCCAAATCGCAAACCCTCGCTGCCATCCCTCCCCACTTCCATTCGTCTTCCCTGTCGACTCCAACAACCAACAAGCACTGCCTCAAACAAAGGAAAAACAAGGTTGCCCTCGTCCACCAAGACACCAGAAATTCATCACAACCAAAAGAAATACATCACGCGACCCAACTCATACCCATCGCGTCGATACGAAAATGGAAAGAGTGGAATAACTAATCGGTGGCAAGTTTGGAAGGAGAGGAGGCGAAGCGATTCTGGAGAAGGGAGAGGAAGTTACGGGCGTCAACGCTGGTGGTGGTATTCTCGAGGCGATCAAGCAAGGATCGGAAGGCAGCGTAGGATCGCATCACCGGACTACTGGCCTGGAAACTTAAAGGTGCTTTCTTGCTTACCCATCAAACACACGCTCTCACACACGCTGGTGGTGAAGATGAGATGCGACGAAGAAATCTTCAGGGCTTGGAAAGTGGAAACGACTTTTAAGTTTTCAACTGGTAGACGGGTTGACCCGACTCAAATCGGGTCGGTGCTTTTCTTGTTGGTCTGGACACCAGGTCGGGTCGGGTCGGGGCAATAATCAGTGCGGGTTGGATGGTGTGCAGGCCTAGTAAGGAGTAGTGGTTGAGCTTTGGAAAACAGAGTACTCTGTGTATTAAAAAATAAATGTAATCTAATCATATGCAAAACGAAACAAAACAAAAATAAAATGCATCCAAAATAAATGTAATCTAATCGTACAAGCATCCATAATGGGTAGAGAGAGTGGACCTTCAAATGAATTAAGAACAAAGCGTAATTCTTTCTTAATTTTTTTTTTCCAATCATACTCTTCTAATTTCAAATCTTTAACTTTTCATCTAATTATTACATTTTTATTACTATTTTTCTAAACTTCCAAATAAGACATAAAAAATAATTCAACTTTTTCAAATAAGAAAATTATATTCTAACAGTATTTTAACTTGAAAATTTTACTCATCATCTCCATACACCACATATTTTTTTCTCTTACCAAATTTGTGGTATATAGATGATGAGTAGAATAATTCAATTAGTTTAAAAAGAAAAAAATAAAAAATAAAATAAAAATAAGTATGATGTGTAGAGATGATGAGTAATAAAACTCTTTTAACTTTATAATATTTTTATTTAACTTTTTCTCTTTTCTTTCCCAAAACCCAACCAAACATATTAACTCAAACTATTTAACTATTATACACAAAATTCTGATCTTTTACCATTCTCTAATCATCGTCTTATTCAAATCCAAATCTGAATCGCGTATATATCCAACCAAACTGGCAAATTTGATACTTAATACATATACACACCCCAGCATGCAGTTGTTCACTAGCTACTTTGGTCCCTGCCTCCACACTTAAATTGCAGAGATAATGGGGGCCTCAAGACATTATCAACTATACCTCTTTTTCTTCATTATAATTACAGTATACCCACGTGATATTATATAATATATATACACACATATGTATCATGCATGGATATATACATATACATAAGTGGAGATTACTTGTTGACGGTGGCTGATGAACAAATGAACCCAGAAATAGAAGTTGATGGTTCCTTTTGGAAAAAAAGAAAGAACAATATCTCTAAATTTGTTTATATTAGTTAAAGAATCGGTCCGTGTTGGTCCCATGCACACCATCCTGAACATATCCCATCTCTTTTCCTTCTGATTGAGACTGTCTAATTAGTAATTATTTCCCACTCATGCCTACTACTATTTAAGTACCCCTCTTGTCCAGAGTAGTCCTGCCTCAGCAGCTCACATTTCCGGCTAGAGAGAGAGAGAGTAATGGTGGTGAGGCAGCGATACAAAAAAGGGAAAGGGCTCGTGACAAAGTCTGAGAAGATGGTGAACCTTAATAACAGGAAAGGACTGGCAACCAGATTCAAACATAAAGAATGAAGCATCTTTCTTAGTCCTGTGCATAAAAGGGCTTGGCCCGATCAAATCGAAAGGCCCGACATGGGCCCACTTGACTAAAGCCGGGTTCAACGTGTCAAACCCAATACCGGGTTCATTTCATCTAATATCAGTCGAAATCGATCATCCCCGAGAAAAGAACCAGCGCCCATCTATTCTCATCAAACCCTAGCCTTTCTCTCATATGTGTCATATCCATCGTTTTCTTTTTGCTCATCATTTCCTTCTCAGATGGAAGACTCAACCAAAGCAAAGTACTCATTTCCTCTATCGCTTGGCTTTCTCCTTAACTCTCTCTCTCATTGTCTCTGCTAGGGGTGAGATTTGACCCGTTTGGATCGAAAAAATTGATTGGACCGGACCAACCCGGGACTGGACCAGGTCAGTCTCGGTCCAGATTCCATAGGACCGAAAGTTTTCGGTCTAGTCCCCAGTCCAAGGGTTTTTCACCCCGAACAGGACTGGACCGAACTGAATGAAAATAGAATTTTTTTTTTTTTATAATTTATATATATATTAATTATGTAATAATTGTATATAATTAATTATATAATCTTCATCTAACCTAATCCTACCACTAACTCACCATTAAGTAATTATTAACTAATACTAATATTTATACTAATACTAATTGTCTAGACTTTGATATGGTATCAAAAAAGAAATACTAATATAGTTATAACTTATACTAAATCACTATAACTAATTTTACTAATATATAGCTATATTATATTACTAATTGTCTAATACTAATACTATTATATAGTTATATTAATCATAATAACTAATCACTATAAGTCTATAACTATATATATTTAGTATTAATGTATTATTATATTCTTTAACGTATAACTATAATATATAGTACTAAACTACTAGTATATGTTAATATTTTAACATATTATAAGATTAAGATATTAAGAGTTATAATAGTATGGATAATTAAATAATTTATGCTTATTTATAATAGTATGTTAAGTATGTATCTTTCTCAATTATGGATGTAATATGTATGGATAATTAAATTATTTATACTTATTGCTTCATATACAAAATGTAAAAGGTTGTATATGGCTCATTATGCATTAACCTAGAAGTTAGAACTATCATAATGCATTGACATACTCTAAGTTAGTAATAAAATAATAATTAACATCATCAATATAATTAATACTAAACTAAATCACTATAACTATAATTATAATTTATAACTAAATCACTATAAGTCTACTGTCTATATATAGTATTGATATTACTATTAGTATAGTACATAGTAATAATAGTATTAGTAATAATTTAGTATCAGTGTATTATTATATAATATATACTATTAGTATCACAATATCATTATAATATATATATATATATACACACTATAAATCTGTGTAGTAGACTAGTAGTAACACTGTAATAGTATAATATATAGTATTAATATATATTAATATATTATAAGAGTTATAGGCTTATAGCATAATATATGTGTAATAGTATAGTATTAATATCACTATAGTTATATATACCAAATACAATGATTTATTAATCATATTACATATACAAAATGTAAAAACTTAGAAAGTTTAATATATTGACAATTATCATAGATTCATAAAATCATAAATTATAATACATTGAGATACTCTAAGTTAGTAACAAATTTGCAATTAGCATTTAACATCATAAATATAATTATTATTAATTATTTTTTTAATGAGTTAATTAAATAATCCAAATTAAATAGTTTACTTAATTTTAATTTTACTAATTTAAATAAATTTTTTAATTAATTTATGTGCCAAAAAGATAAAATAATCACAAGTAAAAAACACACATGACTTGCCATTAAAGAAACGACGTTGTTTGGTACAAAATTGGACTTAAACAGTGCCGTTTAAGTCACTGTAGGCAAATTCTTAAACTTGGTTGCATGATACGGCAACCTAGTTATTATTTTTTTTAATTTAACGTCCCTAAAACGGCGCCATTTGAGTCTAATTTCAATACAAATGGCAATGTTTCATTCCTTCCATTTTCCCAATTCTCCCCTCCCTTGAGAAATCCTAGAGCCACGGGGGCTCTAGCCCCTTTGTCATAGGCTCACAGCAGCTCCGTCACATCTCAAGTTCCTTGATTGCCGATTGGTACTCTTTCTCTCTCTCTATTTCAGAGCTTGATATTTCTTCTCTTAACGCAGATTTGAGAGGTGAGATGAGAATTTTATGTTTTGTTTTAGTGTTTAAAATATATGTTTTAATATTATTATTGTATTGGGATTTGAAAAAGTTAAATTGAGATTTAAAAAAATTGAATTGTTTATTATATTTTGTATGGAGATTTGAAAAATGTATAATGATGATATGAGATGAGATGAGAATTTTGTATCTCATCCCACCCCCCAAACCTGCTCTAGTCTCTTATTGTTTGCATCATCAAGTGTTTTATTTATTCTGTGTATGCCGTATAACATGTGAATCCTGGATCCGTGATAATTGTGCAAGTTTGTATGTAATGTAGATCCCATCAATGTGGAATGATGATTTACAGAACAAATAGCATATAAATGTGAATAAACTTTCTTTTCTTGGTGGAGCATATGACTAATTGCAAGCATTTGATTGTAATTATATTGTTTTTCCTTAAACCATCTTTCATATACACTACAAGGAGAATCACCTTTACCGGCGATTCACATTTGTTGGCAAAACTAACAAAATCGCCGCCTCTCACCTATCCCAGCGATTTATAAATCGCTGTAAGTTCGCCGGTATTAAATCTCCACTTTTGATCTACTCCAACGGAAGCCAAAAATCGCCAGCAAATATTATTTTTTCCCAGCGATATTTATTCACCGCAAATAGTATCTCTATCGCCGCAATTGCACGATGCGATTCAGTTGTTAATCGTTGGGAAATATTAATTCCAGCGATTTAATGTTGTCGCTAAAAGAGCAAACATCGCCGGAAAAGGTCAATCCCAGCGATTTTTTGAAATCGCCACAATTAACTAAATGACTTTGAAATATTTTTTCCGGCGATTAAAACATCGCCGGCATAGATCAATACCAGCGATTTAAACATCGCTGCAATTGAATTTTTGGTTTTGTGACCTCAGTTGCGGCGACACAAAATCGATGGTATTGACCTTTTCCGGCGATGTTTTAATCTCTGGGAAAACAGCTGCAGAACACCAAAATCGTTGGTATTGATCTATGCCGGGTCACAAATACCCACTTTTCAACGGAGGCAAACGAAGACCCAAAATTGATAGGGTAGGGCCTAGGGAGGTCAGTGAAGTTAGTGGTGGTGAAGGTTGGCCGTGGGAGGCGGCGTGGGAGGCGGTAGAAGGCCAAAAACACCAAAATCGGCAATGGGGTTGGTTGTGCTTCACCGGTGACGGATCGGAGGTGGGGTTGGGTGCAATGGGTTGCTAGGAAGTCGAGAATGAAGTGGTGAGAAGATGGTGGCCAATGGTGGTGCGACGGCGGCGCAGCGGCGGAAAGAGTGTCGCGGCTTCAATGGGCTCGTGGTGGCTAACGGCGGCGCGAATGGAGCTGAGGTTGGTGGGGTAGGGTCGCCGGCGGCTGGGGAAGCTGACGGGCTGGGCGGTGACGGCCACCGCCGTCTCAAGGAGGCGCTGGGTGGTGAAGAAGGAAACGGACGGAGAGAGGGAGGGGGAGCTGGGTCGCGCGCGGGAAGAGAACTGAAGGAGAAATAAGGAAAAAGAAAAGAAAGAGAAAAGAAAAGGAGAGGAAAAAAAAATGGAGGGAAAAGAGATGAGGTCCAATTCTCATAATTTGGGTCACAAAAATGATTCAACGGAAACGATTTCAAAACCACAAGTTAAATATAATAATTTAAACGTAATGGTAAAGTCAAATTGAAATAATTAAATACCACAGTAATTAAGTAAATATGAAAAAAAATTTAAATGCATAACAATAAATAAATATTAAGAAAGCACATAAAAATAATTTTTACCAAATTAAAATCATAAAAATAAACTCATTAAAAATCCAACCAATTTAAAATAAGAGAATAAATTTTTGAATAAAATAAAAGTAATCCTTCAATAAAAATATACTAAAATACAGGATGTTACAGCGTGGGTTGAGAGAGAAGAGGGATTGGGAAGGAGAGGGAAAGAAATGAGGGAAATGGTAAGGCGGGTTGTTTAAATTTAATTTCACTTTTCCGGTGATTTTGATTTGACGCTAATAGTATATAATTTACTAGATATGCTCTTGCGGCGAAAATACGATGAATATTTTCGTCGCAAATAGTCTTTGTTGTTCAATTTGCGACGATATTAAAATCGCTGCAAAAAGTAAAAGTAATTTCTTTTCCATCAGTTGAAAAATTGGAGAAGGAAAGCAAGCAGCGACTTAGAAATCGTTGGTAATAATGTTTATTAGTGATATTTTTGTTGCAACGATATTAAAATCGTTGGGAAAGGCCTAAATTTTCTAGAAGACTATTTCCAGCGTTTTTTATTCGCCGCAAAATTAGCTATCATGGAGATTTTCCCATTCGCCACAATTAAAATATGGCTACAGTTTCTGATATCTTTTGCGGCGATAAAAAAATCGCCGCAAATGAGTGAACAGTAATTGCAACATCAGATTTCGTATTCATTGCTTTAGATTTCAGCGACGATAAGAGAATCGCCGCAAATAAGGATTAATTGCAGCGATTTTTTTTGCGGCGATAGTAAAATCGCTGGAAAAGGCGTTATTTCTTGTAGTGATATGATATATATTGTTTTTTCTTTAAAAAAAAATCCTTATAAAAATAGGAAAAAAAAATGTTCACCCGTGTAATGAAGTGCTTGAGAAAAGCATTTTGTTTTTCTTCCCCATTAACAAAGCATATCATTTTGTCATAGTTACACTGATAGAGAATCATTTTTTGCCCGTTTGATTTGCATAGTGTATTCTCTTCCTTTGTGAGTGATAATTTTCCCTGGGATTGAAAATTTGTAATAGAAAATTTGTGATTGAAAAAAGCTAGTTGAATTATTTTCTTCCTTTTGATGCAATATTGAATTCAAGTCATTGAAAAAGTCTTGTTCACCCACCAGCATTGGTTCATTTTTTTCCTCTTAGAAGTGGTGGTCCAGGGTTCTATTTTCAGAAAGGCTTATAGGACTAGATCAATCTTCATTACATGATCTAATCTTCCTATATGATGATTGCTTATGAATGCCAGCAAATGATGTCCAAGTGAGGCTCCTGACTGATCAGAATTTGTTTGATAGGGAAACATAATCTATATTTGGGTTGACAGTCTCCCTGAATTACTACCTTGAACACTATTTTTGGATATGTACGCTTATATTATATTGTTCATAACATAGGTACTATATTAAGGGATACATTTTTTGTTTGTCCAATCCATGAAAGGTTGAGCTTTGGAAAACAGAGTACTCTGTGTATTAAAAAATAAATGTAATCTAATCATATGCAAAACGAAACAAAACAAAAATAAAATGCATCCAAAATAAATGTAATCTAATCGTACAAGCATCCATAATGGGTAGAGAGAGTGGACCTTCAAATGAATTAAGAACAAAGCGTAATTCTTTCTTAATTTTTTTTTTCCAATCATACTCTTCTAATTTCAAATCTTTAACTTTTCATCTAATTATTACATTTTTATTACTATTTTTCTAAACTTCCAAATAAGACATAAAAAATAATTCAACTTTTTCAAATAAGAAAATTATATTCTAACAGTATTTTAACTTGAAAATTTTACTCATCATCTCCATACACCACATATTTTTTTCTCTTACCAAATTTGTGGTATATAGATGATGAGTAGAATAATTCAATTAGTTTAAAAAGAAAAAAATAAAAAATAAAATAAAAATAAGTATGATGTGTAGAGATGATGAGTAATAAAACTCTTTTAACTTTATAATATTTTTATTTAACTTTTTCTCTTTTCTTTCCCAAAACCCAACCAAACATATTAACTCAAACTATTTAACTATTATACACAAAATTCTGATCTTTTACCATTCTCTAATCATCGTCTTATTCAAATCCAAATCTGAATCGCGTATATATCCAACCAAACTGGCAAATTTGATACTTAATACATATACACACCCCAGCATGCAGTTGTTCACTAGCTACTTTGGTCCCTGCCTCCACACTTAAATTGCAGAGATAATGGGGGCCTCAAGACATTATCAACTATACCTCTTTTTCTTCATTATAATTACAGTATACCCACGTGATATTATATAATATATATACACACATATGTATCATGCATGGATATATACATATACATAAGTGGAGATTACTTGTTGACGGTGGCTGATGAACAAATGAACCCAGAAATAGAAGTTGATGGTTCCTTTTGGAAAAAAAGAAAGAACAATATCTCTAAATTTGTTTATATTAGTTAAAGAATCGGTCCGTGTTGGTCCCATGCACACCATCCTGAACATATCCCATCTCTTTTCCTTCTGATTGAGACTGTCTAATTAGTAATTATTTCCCACTCATGCCTACTACTATTTAAGTACCCCTCTTGTCCAGAGTAGTCCTGCCTCAGCAGCTCACATTTCCGGCTAGAGAGAGAGAGAGTAATGGTGGTGAGGCAGCGATACAAAAAAGGGAAAGGGCTCGTGACAAAGTCTGAGAAGATGGTGAACCTTAATAACAGGAAAGGACTGGCAACCAGATTCAAACATAAAGAATGAAGCATCTTTCTTAGTCCTGTGCATAAAAGGGCTTGGCCCGATCAAATCGAAAGGCCCGACATGGGCCCACTTGACTAAAGCCGGGTTCAACGTGTCAAACCCAATACCGGGTTCATTTCATCTAATATCAGTCGAAATCGATCATCCCCGAGAAAAGAACCAGCGCCCATCTATTCTCATCAAACCCTAGCCTTTCTCTCATATGTGTCATATCCATCGTTTTCTTTTTGCTCATCATTTCCTTCTCAGATGGAAGACTCAACCAAAGCAAAGTACTCATTTCCTCTATCGCTTGGCTTTCTCCTTAACTCTCTCTCTCATTGTCTCTGCTAGGGGTGAGATTTGACCCGTTTGGATCGAAAAAATTGATTGGACCGGACCAACCCGGGACTGGACCAGGTCAGTCTCGGTCCAGATTCCATAGGACCGAAAGTTTTCGGTCTAGTCCCCAGTCCAAGGGTTTTTCACCCCGAACAGGACTGGACCGAACTGAATGAAAATAGAATTTTTTTTTTTTTTATAATTTATATATATATTAATTATGTAATAATTGTATATAATTAATTATATAATCTTCATCTAACCTAATCCTACCACTAACTCACCATTAAGTAATTATTAACTAATACTAATATTTATACTAATACTAATTGTCTAGACTTTGATATGGTATCAAAAAAGAAATACTAATATAGTTATAACTTATACTAAATCACTATAACTAATTTTACTAATATATAGCTATATTATATTACTAATTGTCTAATACTAATACTATTATATAGTTATATTAATCATAATAACTAATCACTATAAGTCTATAACTATATATATTTAGTATTAATGTATTATTATATTCTTTAACGTATAACTATAATATATAGTACTAAACTACTAGTATATGTTAATATTTTAACATATTATAAGATTAAGATATTAAGAGTTATAATAGTATGGATAATTAAATAATTTATGCTTATTTATAATAGTATGTTAAGTATGTATCTTTCTCAATTATGGATGTAATATGTATGGATAATTAAATTATTTATACTTATTGCTTCATATACAAAATGTAAAAGGTTGTATATGGCTCATTATGCATTAACCTAGAAGTTAGAACTATCATAATGCATTGACATACTCTAAGTTAGTAATAAAATAATAATTAACATCATCAATATAATTAATACTAAACTAAATCACTATAACTATAATTATAATTTATAACTAAATCACTATAAGTCTACTGTCTATATATAGTATTGATATTACTATTAGTATAGTACATAGTAATAATAGTATTAGTAATAATTTAGTATCAGTGTATTATTATATAATATATACTATTAGTATCACAATATCATTATAATATATATATATATATACACACTATAAATCTGTGTAGTAGACTAGTAGTAACACTGTAATAGTATAATATATAGTATTAATATATATTAATATATTATAAGAGTTATAGGCTTATAGCATAATATATGTGTAATAGTATAGTATTAATATCACTATAGTTATATATACCAAATACAATGATTTATTAATCATATTACATATACAAAATGTAAAAACTTAGAAAGTTTAATATATTGACAATTATCATAGATTCATAAAATCATAAATTATAATACATTGAGATACTCTAAGTTAGTAACAAATTTGCAATTAGCATTTAACATCATAAATATAATTATTATTAATTATTTTTTTAATGAGTTAATTAAATAATCCAAATTAAATAGTTTACTTAATTTTAATTTTACTAATTTAAATAAATTTTTTAATTAATTTATGTGCCAAAAAGATAAAATAATCACAAGTAAAAAACACACATGACTTGCCATTAAAGAAACGACGTTGTTTGGTACAAAATTGGACTTAAACAGTGCCGTTTAAGTCACTGTAGGCAAATTCTTAAACTTGGTTGCATGATACGGCAACCTAGTTATTATTTTTTTTAATTTAACGTCCCTAAAACGGCGCCATTTGAGTCCAATTTCAATACAAATGGCAATGTTTCATTCCTTCCATTTTCCCAATTCTCCCCTCCCTTGAGAAATCCTAGAGCCGCGGGGGCTCTAGCCCCTTTGTCATAGGCTCACAGCAGCTCCGTCACATCTCAAGTTCCTTGATTGCCGATTGGTACTCTTTCTCTCTCTCTATTTCAGAGCTTGATATTTCTTCTCTTAACGCAGATTTGAGAGGTGAGATGAGAATTTTATGTTTTGTTTTAGTGTTTAAAATATATGTTTTAATATTATTATTGTATTGGGATTTGAAAAAGTTAAATTGAGATTTAAAAAAATTGAATTGTTTATTATATTTTGTATGGAGATTTGAAAAATGTATAATGATGATATGAGATGAGATGAGAATTTTGTATCTCATCCCACCCCCCAAACCTGCTCTAGTCTCTTATTGTTTGCATCATCAAGTGTTTTATTTATTCTGTGTATGCCGTATAACATGTGAATCCTGGATCCGTGATAATTGTGCAAGTTTGTATGTAATGTAGATCCCATCAATGTGGAATGATGATTTACAGAACAAATAGCATATAAATGTGAATAAACTTTCTTTTCTTGGTGGAGCATATGACTAATTGCAAGCATTTGATTGTAATTATATTGTTTTTCCTTAAACCATCTTTCATATACACTACAAGGAGAATCACCTTTACCGGCGATTCACATTTGTTGGCAAAACTAACAAAATCGCCGCCTCTCACCTATCCCAGCGATTTATAAATCGCTGTAAGTTCGCCGGTATTAAATCTCCACTTTTGATCTACTCCAACGGAAGCCAAAAATCGCCAGCAAATATTATTTTTTCCCAGCGATATTTATTCACCGCAAATAGTATCTCTATCGCCGCAATTGCACGATGCGATTCAGTTGTTAATCGTTGGGAAATATTAATTCCAGCGATTTAATGTTGTCGCTAAAAGAGCAAACATCGCCGGAAAAGGTCAATCCCAGCGATTTTTTGAAATCGCCACAATTAACTAAATGACTTTGAAATATTTTTTCCGGCGATTAAAACATCGCCGGCATAGATCAATACCAGCGATTTAAACATCGCTGCAATTGAATTTTTGGTTTTGTGACCTCAGTTGCGGCGACACAAAATCGATGGTATTGACCTTTTCCGGCGATGTTTTAATCTCTGGGAAAACAGCTGCAGAACACCAAAATCGTTGGTATTGATCTATGCCGGGTCACAAATACCCACTTTTCAACGGAGGCAAACGAAGACCCAAAATTGATAGGGTAGGGCCTAGGGAGGTCAGTGAAGTTAGTGGTGGTGAAGGTTGGCCGTGGGAGGCGGCGTGGGAGGCGGTAGAAGGCCAAAAACACCAAAATCGGCAATGGGGTTGGTTGTGCTTCACCGGTGACGGATCGGAGGTGGGGTTGGGTGCAATGGGTTGCTAGGAAGTCGAAAATGAAGTGGTTAGAAGATGGTGGCCAATGGTGGTGCGACGGCGGCGCAGCGGCGGAAAGAGTGTCGCGGCTTCAATGGGCTCGTGGTGGCTAACGGCGGCGCGAATGGAGCTGAGGTTGGTGGGGTAGGGTCGCCGGCGGCTGGGGAAGCTGACGGGCTGGGCGGTGACGGCCACCGCCGTCTCAAGGAGGCGCTGGGTGGTGAAGAAGGAAACGGACGGAGAGAGGGAGGGGGAGCTGGGTCGCGCGCGGGAAGAGAACTGAAGGAGAAATAAGGAAAAAGAAAAGAAAGAGAAAAGAAAAGGAGAGGAAAAAAAAATGGAGGGAAAAGAGATGAGGTCCAATTCTCATAATTTGGGTCACAAAAATGATTCAACGGAAACGATTTCAAAACCACAAGTTAAATATAATAATTTAAACGTAATGGTAAAGTCAAATTGAAATAATTAAATACCACAGTAATTAAGTAAATATGAAAAAAAATTTAAATGCATAACAATAAATAAATATTAAGAAAGCACATAAAAATAATTTTTACCAAATTAAAATCATAAAAATAAACTCATTAAAAATCCAACCAATTTAAAATAAGAGAATAAATTTTTGAATAAAATAAAAGTAATCCTTCAATAAAAATATACTAAAATACAGGATGTTACAGCGTGGGTTGAGAGAGAAGAGGGATTGGGAAGGAGAGGGAAAGAAATGAGGGAAATGGTAAGGCGGGTTGTTTAAATTTAATTTCACTTTTCCGGTGATTTTGATTTGACGCTAATAGTATATAATTTACTAGATATGCTCTTGCGGCGAAAATACGATGAATATTTTCGTCGCAAATAGTCTTTGTTGTTCAATTTGCGACGATATTAAAATCGCTGCAAAAAGTAAAAGTAATTTCTTTTCCATCAGTTGAAAAATTGGAGAAGGAAAGCAAGCAGCGACTTAGAAATCGTTGGTAATAATGTTTATTAGTGATATTTTTGTTGCAACGATATTAAAATCGTTGGGAAAGGCCTAAATTTTCTAGAAGACTATTTCCAGCGTTTTTTATTCGCCGCAAAATTAGCTATCATGGAGATTTTCCCATTCGCCACAATTAAAATATGGCTACAGTTTCTGATATCTTTTGCGGCGATAAAAAAATCGCCGCAAATGAGTGAACAGTAATTGCAACATCAGATTTCGTATTCATTGCTTTAGATTTCAGCGACGATAAGAGAATCGCCGCAAATAAGGATTAATTGCAGCGATTTTTTTTGCGGCGATAGTAAAATCGCTGGAAAAGGCGTTATTTCTTGTAGTGATATGATATATATTGTTTTTTCTTTAAAAAAAAATCCTTATAAAAATAGGAAAAAAAAATGTTCACCCGTGTAATGAAGTGCTTGAGAAAAGCATTTTGTTTTTCTTCCCCATTAACAAAGCATATCATTTTGTCATAGTTACACTGATAGAGAATCATTTTTTGCCCGTTTGATTTGCATAGTGTATTCTCTTCCTTTGTGAGTGATAATTTTCCCTGGGATTGAAAATTTGTAATAGAAAATTTGTGATTGAAAAAAGCTAGTTGAATTATTTTCTTCCTTTTGATGCAATATTGAATTCAAGTCATTGAAAAAGTCTTGTTCACCCACCAGCATTGGTTCATTTTTTTCCTCTTAGAAGTGGTGGTCCAGGGTTCTATTTTCAGAAAGGCTTATAGGACTAGATCAATCTTCATTACATGATCTAATCTTCCTATATGATGATTGCTTATGAATGCCAGCAAATGATGTCCAAGTGAGGCTCCTGACTGATCAGAATTTGTTTGATAGGGAAACATAATCTATATTTGGGTTGACAGTCTCCCTGAATTACTACCTTGAACACTATTTTTGGATATGTACGCTTATATTATATTGTTCATAACATAGGTACTATATTAAGGGATACATTTTTTGTTTGTCCAATCCATGAAAGGTTTAGTGCCCAATGTTTGATCGACACTCGTTGGATTTACAAGTATAGCAGACTTCCCATCTACTTCTCCTTTAATCAATTTGTTCATTAAATCTCTGTTTTCTTGGCAATTATTCATTCTCAATCTCTGTCTCTTTCTCTTGAAAAGTTTCCTGTTTTGTTCGCATGCACATCAGACATACTACTACAACTGGCAATTACAAAAGAAATACCTTTTTTTTTTTTTTTTTTTTTTTTAAATTTTTTTATTCTTGAACACCCTGGGTCATCCTGACTACGTACTGAGGATAGAACCCATCCTCACATTTCACATGTTATTTATTTTGCATGTCCACTATAATTTATATAATTAATTAAGGATAAAATTATAGATCCATGATTTTGACTTGTTAATATACTCAATCCTTGTTAATGTACTATTTTTGTGAGTGGTTGCCACCTGTGAATTTAAGTTAAGTCTCTCCATTTTTCTAGATGGAGTCTTCTACAAATGAAGTAACAGAGTCAACCCAAGGCATGCCTCCAACCCCACCCCCATCCAATGTAAGTATTAAATCGGTTGGTGGGTCACAAAATGGTAGAGTTAGGTAAATAGTTTGGGATCACTTTACAAAAATACCAAAAGGTGATCCCATCAAACCTAGGGTTGCTTGTATTTATTGTGGTACTTCATATGTATGTGATACGAAGACCAATGCCAAGGATTGATTTAGTTTGTTTATGAGCGAAAAACATAACTTGAGAAAATGTTCTTCGAGGGCAACGAATTTCCCTCACCACGGATACATGGACATCTGTACAAAATCTAAACTATATGTGTCTCATAACACGCTATATTGATAATGTTTGGAAGCTACACAAGCAGATTCTTTCATTTTCTTTGGTTGAAAATCATAAGGGCATAGAGATGTGTTTGCATAACTGGGGCGACCAAAAATACTTGAACTCACTCTTGATAATGCAAATTCTAATAATGGGACCGTTTCTTATTTGAAAAAAAAAATCAAATATAGGAGGAACACGGTCTTGGAACATGAATTCTTGTATGTTTGATGTTGTGTCCACCTTTTGAACTTAATCGTTCGTGAGAGGTTGATAGAATATGATGAGTCTATTGCGAATGTGAGGGGTGTTGTGAAGTATATTAAATCCTCCCCTCAAAGGTGGAGTACATTTAAGAAATGTGTGGGATTGGAAGAGATTCAATCCAAAAGTCAAGTTTACTTAGATGTAACGATTAGATGGAACTCCACCTATCTTATATTGGAGTGAGCTTCAAAATTTAGAAAAACTTTTGATCGGTTGGAGGAAGAAGATCCTTGCTTCCTTGGTAGTATTGAAGATGACGATGATGTCGATGTCGATGTCGATGATGAAGATGTAGTGAATAGGAGAAAGTCAAAGAAGTTAGGGCCTCCCAATGCATCCGATTGGAAGAAGGTAAATTTGTTTGTGAGGTTTTTTCAATTATTTCATGATGCAACTTTACGCTTCTCGGGAGGTGAATATGTAACTTACAATATTTTTTTTCGGGAGTTGGATGCTATTAAAGATGTCATTAACATGGAATGTGAAGAACGAAGCCCCCTTATGAGATTAATGACCACAAATATGAAGATAAAGTTTAAAAAGTATTAGAAGAACTTGGATAATAAGAATATGCTGTTGTATGTTAGGATTTTTCTTGCTCCTCGCTACAAGATACGATATTTTAAGTTTGGATTGGGACAAATGTATGCACATAATGATTCAAAAAAAAAAATTGATTTCAATTAGAAGGTGAAAAATGTATTTATCTGCATGTATGAGACATACATGGAAAATGAAGAAGGGAGTTCTCATCAGCATGCAAGTTCCCTACATGGAGATATAAGTCTTTCAACTGACAAGATTGCGAGTAGAAAGACACATTTGATGGCCCAATTTACGTAACAGTTACAGTCAAAAGACAATTTGGAAAGCAATTTAGAGGTTGATAAATATCTAGCTGAAAGATGTGAGAATCAAGATGATAGTTTTGACCTTCTAAATTAGTGGAAGGTAAATTCAGTTAGATATCGTGTACTTAAGCAATGTACATGCAATATCAGTATCTACTGTAGCCTCTGAATCTACATTTATCACTGTAGGTCTTGTACTTGACTCTTTTTGAAGTAGTTTAAATTAGATGAGTGTTGAGAGTCTCATATGTATACAAAACAAGTTTCGTTCTTCTTCTACTCTAATAAGTCTTAGGACTTTAGTGGATGAAGTGGAGGAATTTGAAACGCAGTTGGATATGGGTATGTAATGCATTTACTTTTGATATCTTTTGTGGTTTATTTTGTTTTATCTTATGTGTTATGTAACTTTATTTTACTTGTTTTGTTTTAAATTATTATGGATATATAGAACTTGTTGGGGACTTTGTTGATTTTGTGGAGACATCAAATTCAATGCCTACCTGCCTTATACCCAATGCTGATTAAAGACTAAAGAGGTCAGAAAATTGTTGGTTATGAGTTTTTAATCTTGATTTGAGACACTGTCTATGAATAAAGATGATAACAATGTTTGTAGTCTCCCTCCTTACTTTTACTTTTTTAACTCTCAACTTTGACTTTTGGAAATAACATTCCTAGAATTTGAGAATGGTGAAAGTTTTAAAGGTCTTTGGAAGAATTGAAGGCATCTTAGAATGTGATTGGGTGTACTCTTATGGCAGATGGTTGGAAAGATGGATACAATAAAACTTTGATAAATTTTTTGGTTTACTATTCAAGAGGTATTTATTTTGTTAGATCTATTGATTCCTCTAATATCTAAAAAACTAGTGCATATCTCTTTAAATTATTTGAGGAAACTGTACAATTTAGTATAGATAATGCTACAAATTATAAGTTGGTAGGGAAAATGTTAGAGGGAAAGAAAAGAGAATTTATTTTAGAGAACTTGTTAGATACCTTGTGCAGCACACTGTATTGATCTCATGCTTGAGAATATGATGAAGATCAAAAGAGTGAGTTATGTTGTTGATGAAAATTTTAATGTCAAATTTCCCTTAGATGCAATTTTATCTAATAGTAATATGTTGCCTTTGAATAGTTGAGGAAGTATTGGCATGTGCAGACTGTAATGCATTGAGACTTGGAGACAGTTGTGCTCTTACAGGGATGGAGTAGGGCTGCAAACTGCAGTGCATTATTTCTTTAATATAACTAATGTAGTAATGTTTAACTAATGATTTTTATCTTTGTATTAATATGGCTTTTCGGTTTATATATATTTGTGTTTTGTATTGATGTAAATATGAGAGAGTGAGAGAGTGAGAGCTGTGTATTAATGTACTTGTGTTTGTATTTTTTTTTTTTTTTGGAGTTTAGAATTTGGATAAATTGGGTGATTACTTATTAGTTATTACTTATTAGGGATTGTTTTAAATTTCCTTATCTCTATTTTTTAAGTTTTATTACTATGATTGATAATCTATTTTCAGTTGTTTGGATGGATATAGAAAATTTATAATCTTTTGTAATAAATCATTTTATTCAATTTTATTGTATATAGACAATTTTCTTTTTTTCATTATTTTTATTTTCCTTTCAAGTTCTTTTTTTGATATTTTTGGACTTAAAATTGGATAAAATGTTAGTGGGCCAAAAAGTTAAAATGATTGTTGGGCCGAAAATTATAGGGATTGGACCAATGGCCCATTTCGTACAGGATTGGACCGATCGACCGGCCCATCCCAAATGGGACCGGACCGGGGTCCTTATGCTATTTGGTCCAGTCCAGGGTAGAAAAACCCTTGACCAAATAGGTCTGGTCCGCAAAACCTCTTTGGGACCGACTGGACTGGACCGAATTCACCCCTAGTCTTTGTACCATTGCCGAAGATCAACTTCGTCTCTCATGCCATCCCTACACCTAAAAGCCAGCTCGTTTCCTCTCTACGTCTCGCTTGGTCCTTCATGCCGAAAGTAAACTCTCGCTATCGCCTTATCTCGCACGGCCTGAACCGACGGAGTCTAACTCTCTCACGCTCAGACTCCTACATCACTGAGAGTGAGAGCCCAGTTGATCTCTCTTTCTCTCTCTCTCTCTCATCCCATAGTGTGTGCATAGCCACACCAACATGGACCAAGTGTTTGTGTGCTTGTGTATGGCTGTGCAACCAGCCTTGTGGTTGAGAGTTTCGTTAATGTTCTTCGCAGGGTTAGTAACGAAAATCTTGAGAATAGTTGAAGAATTTTATGAATTGTTGTGAAAAATCTTGACACGCTTTTGTTTAAAAAAGGAAGAGTGCTGGGCTTTCGGTTCATATGGGTTCAACCCGATTTTATTCTGATCGGGATGGTTCAGATCGAATTGGCTCTTTAAATGGAGGGGGCCGGGCACAAACCCGATTGTGACATGCTAGGTTGCAGGCAATGATGATTGCTTAGATTGTCCATTTTCTCTGGCGACTTCCCCCTTCTTCTACTGCCCCAAAGTCCACAAGGTCAGGAGCCACAAACTACTTCAAAAACAGTATGACTATAATCCCAGAAACGACATGTCCTCTAGTACCTCTTGCTGCTGCTGCTGCTGCTTTCAGATAAATGCAAGAAAGAAATTAAGAAAGTGGAAGACACAAATTTCTGAAAATAAAGTTTGTTCTTTTTTTTTTTATAAGCTAAAGTTTCTGTTTTTCAAATTCATAATAGAAAGCCGTATCCAAAAGGGGTATAATATTGGTAGACCAAGATTGGGCTGATCAACTGCTGGAAACCTGTGCAAACTGGGCCACTGAAACAGTGAAAGAATCAATCAAATCTTTATTAAACCCGACCGAAATTAACTAGAACTGTACTGTGCTAGAAATGTAGGAAACCGGCCCAATTCTCTATGTACATGGACTTGATTCATTCGAGTCTTGAGATTGGCACTAGACATGGTCCTCTAACATTAGCTACCAAATTTAAGAGCAACACTTGAACACAAATAGTAAATGAGAAATGATATTTATTTGGGTGGTGTAATTTTTTTTTATAAAAAGTGAGTAAATACAGAATTCATATAAAAAAATAATTTTTATTAATAAATTTTAAACTTTTTCAAAATGATATTACGGCGCTTATACATGTAGCATTACTCATATTCAGTTTGGTTTTATGCAAAGTCTTGTAAGCAGTGAGATAAAGACTTGTATCTCAGTGTGGGACACTCAGATTCTCCTACCCTTTCTGGTAACCATCAGTTTCGGTGTTTGAATTTACTTGGGGACTTGGTCGGAGACACGGCCATCTCTGCACACAGATTCTCCTCCCGTTTCTAGTAACCATCAGTTTCGATGTCCGAATTTACTTGGACAGTTGGTGGGAGACATATACATGAATAATGATATCCGCGTACATTTCACGCAGCATATTTTACAATTGTATTTTAAGATGGGGTAATTTTTAAAGTGATATTAATTTTATAAATTAATTTATAAAAATAAACATAATTATGTTAAGTTTTGCGAAAAAGGGTTTTGTGTAAACTATTTTTCCATATACATGTGTACGATAATCTTCCCTTTCTAGTAACTATCGTGTCAGTGTCTCCAGGAGACATACGGCATTATACTTATGGCAGCTTATAATAATAATAATAATAATAATCAAAAACATTATAGACGCAATATTCCTTCCATTTGTAACAAACATTTTTTGTAATCAAAATCAATTATCGGTCATATTAAAATTTTTAATTCAAATAAAATAAGAAATCTTAATTTTTTATTTTTTTGTCTTCTGTCTTTTATTGAGCCGCATAGTTATGATTTATTCAAAGGACAACTGAAAATGATGTGATTTTACAAGTATTTAATTATATGCGCTCAACATTATTTTTGTTATATCAAAATATTAGACGCTAAAAAAATGTTCATTATCATTTTAATTATATTAGTTTTGATCTTTTTAGTTTTATGGTACGATATAATTGACTGATATTAAAAAAATAAAAAAAATAATTTTAATTCTTTGATATTATATATGCTAGGTATTGATCAGACAAACTGTTTAATTAATTAGCTAACTTATAATTTATAAAAAAAAAAAATTCGTAATTAATCAACTATTACTAGAATATCATAATCATGGGGCGCCCACCTACATATATTTCCATAAAGAAATCGAATAACTGATCTTGCTTTTCAGTCATTAATTAATCACATGTCCATGCAAATTTTTAATAAGAGAAAAATTATATTTTAACTTAACAATAACAACGTCAGCCTTGGCTTGATAAGAAGTTAAGACAAAATGAAATCAACTAATATGTCAACGTAAAAAATTAATGATTTTGACTTTTATTTTTAATTTGATGTGTTTAAATATAATAAAAAATATTATTATATTTAAAATTATTTATAAATTATGAATGAGTTATTAGTCTATCACTACCATTCTCGCATATAAGCGTTGCCGTGTTGGCTTGCTGATGTTTTCAACGTCAACTCAACTTTCACTTGTCACACAATAAAAATTTAAAAGAAATAATTTGATCTTAAATTATTTGTATAAAAATAAATTTATAAATTATTGTATCTTGATATAACATGTTAAATTATAAAATTATTTTTATTATAAATTTAATTTAATTAATCACATATAATAATACTAGTCTATACATTTATTTTAAAGTTTCTTTATATCAATAACCTTTTTCAAAATTCAAAAGAATTATTTTACTTATACCTTATTTTTATTTATTAAATTTAAAATAATATTATTTTATTTATGCAAATTGTTATTTAATAATAACTTTATCATCATGGAATATCCAAAAGTAGTTACGGTTGCGGTCGAGACAAACGAGGAAGGTAACTGTCGTTGACAGCATTGTACAAAGATCTTCCCCCGGGCCACCATGTCCGTGCAGTGTACTTAATTCTATATGTTTATCGTTTTTTGATTTTGATCAAATATTGAATTTTATCGACCACGACCAACAAATGAATTCAGCTTTTTTTCAAATTTTAAAATAAAAATAATATTAAAAATTTATATTATAACAATATTTTATTTAACTTTTAATAAAATATCTTAACTCATCTCATTTGAACTGTATAATTAAATAAGACCTAAGTTACATTGTGGTAGGTCAATTATATATTTGAAGAATTTATTACTGTTTTTTTTTTTTTGTACTGAAGAATTAATGTTATTATAATAAAAATTAAGTGATAGGAATCCCTAACAATTTTCTCAAACTAAATCCCATAATGTTTAAATAATTAAAAAAATATATATATTTGGAAATAGAGTAAAAACCTCACGTCCAAATAATCAGTACTAGACGCAAAGCCCGAAAGAGAAGCCACCTAGGAAGATGGTTGCAACTTAAACAACTTGCATGCATCCTAGCAATTGGTGTAAAAAAAGAGGCTTAGATCCAAGCTGGTGTGGGCAACACAATCCATCGTCAGATGTGTTGGCTGGAATGGGTTGCCGCTGGTCATGGGTGGTCGAAGATGGGGGCGGTACGTCCAGTAGGGTACTGCATGGTGCGATCTAAACAAAAACTTCCTACATTTACTTGCTTGAAAATTCGAGAAACCTAAGGAAAATGATGCACAGAAAATTAAGAACAAATGAAAAGATGCTGAACCGCTGGAATAAACGTCGTTCTAGTTGCGTTAGATGGGTCTGTTGGGCATGCGAACGTAGTAGTACTACATGTCCATGATCCTTTTCACATAGGCTGCGTTCTCGATTTGCCAGTTATAGCATTTGTTTGGATTGGTAATTCACTCCAACTCATTTCATTTCGTCTCATTTTATCTTTATAATTTTTTTAAATTTTTACACAAAATATAATAATCAATTCAACATTTTCAAATCTAAAAAATGATAATAATATTAAAAAATAATATTTTATTTTACTATTCACAAACCATCTCAACTTATCTCTGAATTCAAACGGGACTAGGTCTTTCTTTCACACCACTCATCACTCATGACAATATTGATGAACAATGTCAAAAGACTGTCTTTATTTTTTTTTTTAATATTATTATTTTTTTATAAATACCATTAGAACAAACCAACTATTCAGTCATTACAAATTTGTTCCTTACAGCATGCATAATCTGCATAGGCCCCTATTCTAACCAAATTCTTTCATTTGTTTGCATAAGAGCCAATTTTGCCAATAGATGAGCCATTTCATTTGTTTCTCTGTAGTTGAATACAACCTTCCATCCAGGCCATTCCTTCATCATTGATTGAGTAATATGTATCAAAAACCCATAATCTATGTTGACATCTTTTTTACTATTTGTTGACTTTACTATAAGCGGAGAGTCTCCCTCAAATTCTACTCTAGCAAGACCCAAATCAACACATATTCTTCTCATAACAAAATTCGAAAACAATAAATCTTCTTCTGACAGCCTTGAATTTAAATCCATCCATAAAGTCTGAAAATCTAGAACTGAGCTTGGCCATTTCGAAACTCGACTTAAATTTTCAGCCCAAACATCACTAGCTGCAGGACAATTCCATATAGCATGAAGAACTATTTCAGCTTCCCTCTGACAAATTGGACACAGATTATTATTGACCACCTTCTTTTTAAAAAGATTATGCATTGTTGGTAACAGCTCATTAGCTGCTTTCCATAATAAGTGTTTAATTTTTCCTTGAACATTTAGTCTCCATATATGTTGCCAATCAAATGTAGTACCTGATAATCCAGAAATTTCTCCACCCTCCCTCCTTTTGATTGTGTAATGCAAATGATATGCACTTCTAACATTAAAATCTCCATTAACAATATATCCCCAAATCATTTTATCTTGAGCATCCGTACTACTTACACGTATTCTACAAATCATTTCCCTTTGTTCTGATTGGAAAATCTAATAAATCAGTTCTTTATTCCCAATGCCTGCACTATCTTCTAACAATTATGATACATGAGCATTACCATGCAAAAGATGTATAGGAGATTGTACTTTAAAGAATGTAGGTTTTGGAATCTATTTATCATGCCAGATTTTAACATCCCTACCATTTTCGACTCACTACAGAATTCCTGCATTGACCAAATCCAGTGATGACCAAAGACTCTTCCAAATTAGAGATGGATTATAGCCCAGCTTTGCCTCTAGCAGATTAACTGATTTGAAATACTTTTCCTTCATGATTTTTGCCACTAAAGAATCAGGATTAGTCTTCATTCTCCATATCTGTTTTGCAAGCATAGCTTTGTTGAAAGATTTAAGATCTCTAAAACCCAAACTACCATTCTTCTTTGATTCTTCCATTTTTGTCCAATCTCTCCACTAAATTTTGTTGTGATTTTGCATGTAACTTCACCAAAACCTACAAATCATAATATTAATTTCCTTGAGCAGTATTTTGGGTAGCATGAAAACACTCATTATGTAAGTTGGAATTGCTTGAATTACTACCTTAATCATGACTTCGTTCCCTGCCTAAGAGAGAAATGTATTTTTCCAGCTCGATATCTTTGTCCAGACCCTGTCCTTTATGTACCTAAAAGAGTAATACTTTGATCTACCCACTATTAAAGGTAACCCCAAATAGTTTTCATAATTATTACTCATAGGTACCCTAGTAGCACTCAGTAGCTATTGTTTAACCATTTTTATTGTATTTGCACTGAAAAAAATAGTTGTTTTATCTATGTTGAGACATTTCCCTGATGCATCTTCATATTTTTCAAGTATTTCTTGTATCTTTTTTCACTCTTCAATTTTTGCTCTACAAAATAAAACACTATCATCAGCGAAAAGGTCTCTTGAAACTGCAACCCCTTGCAAATCACCCACTTCCTCTGCATGATTCAGTAATGAAGTAAAACTCTCTACACACAGTATAAAAAGGTAAAGAGATATTGGATCTCCTTGCCTTATACCTCTTTTTGGCTTTAGAATACCACCAGGCTGCCCATTAATCATGATTGAGTAGGTTACAGTTGTGACACAATTCATTATCAATGACACCCATCTTACCCCAAATCCCAATTTCTTTATTATTGCTTCCAAAAAAAATTCCATTCAATACGGTCGCAGGCCTTACACATATCCAACTTCAAAGTCATGCTTCATGTTTTCTCCTTTTGTCTTCTCTTCATTGAGTGTAGAATTTTATAGGCAACAATTACATTCTCTGTAATTAGCCTCCCAGGTATAAATGCACACTGACTATTGGAAATAATGACATGCAGTACTAGGTTGAGCTTGTTTGCTAACACTTTTGATGCCAACTTATGCAGTACATTATAAAGACTAATTGGCCTAAAAAATTTACAAGATAAGGATCTTTTATTTTTGGAATTAAGGCAATATAAGTGGAGTTGACAGAAAGATCCATTTCTCCCCCATTTAGAAAATTTAAAGTAGCATTGCATACCTTATTTGCCACTATATTCCAAAAAGATTGGAAAAAATATGCATTGACTCAAATGGGGCCTTTGAAGTCCCCGATCCAAATGGGTATAATGCATATTTTTTCCATAAGTCTGTTTTAATTAATTCCATATAAGTAAGTTATATTGTGTATTATATAGTTTGAAGGCCATAGTTTGATTTACATAAAGACAAAGTCGGTCGTGAGCAGGAATCTCGATGCGACCTTTTTTATTAACTATCTTTAGCAACATGGTTATGTACCACTAATCGCATTGCTCATTACTCTACAACAAAAATAGAAAAGGACAGCTTCATGAACGAAGCTCATAAATTAACCAAACATTAGAATCCAATATCTATTATAATATATATATATATATATATGTTATTTTTAAGATGAGTGATACAGCCACAAATTGATTATACAGAAGAAATCTCACAAATTGACTTAGTTTAATGTGATTTGATAGATCTACTTTATAATAAAAATAACTTTATAATTTGACAAATCACATCAATTTGTATAATTCTTTTTGTATAAGCTTTTTGTTGTGACTGTAATATTTATCTATTTTTAAACTTCTTTCTTTCATTATTGATTATAATATTGTGAACTATAATCCGTGTATAATTATTCACCGAAGATAATGAGTGATTCTTTAACCACGTGATCATGTAATGAGAAGAACTATGATATTTAAAAAGAAAAAAAAAATTCAAAAGGGAGTCCATTTTTTAAAAAATAATTCTTTAATTGCGTAATCTTTTTGAAAAAAAAAAGAGTCCATTATTTAAAAATTAATTTTTTCAAATGGATTCCTTATTTATTTATTTTTTTCAAAAGGATTGTATAGCGCTTGCGCACCCCACGACTACTGTTATGAATAACTAGCTATCATTGACTAATTTAAAATATAATAGCAGAAATAAAGAAAAGAGAATTCGACAATCGTACAAAAAATATCATGATTAATGTGATTCGGTTTAGAACAGGCCTACGTCCACTAGTAGAGTTGATCTCAAGATATTCACTATCACAAAATAGAGTAAAAGAGAGGTATAACAAATCACTCCTCAATCCCAAAAGTTTCAATACACCCAATGAGCTCTCAAAATCTCACAAAAGGAGCTCTCTCACTTTTCTCTTTGTCCTGACGGCTCAAAGTCTCAATACAATAAAAAAAATAACATATATTTATATTGTACGGTGCGAAAAATCTTAATTATGAACATTCTCTCGAATAGCGTGTCGAGCCAAAGTTCACTCAAGCTAGGATTAAGCCACAATCAAGCTAACCAAGTCTCCATAATGGCATTTTCAACAAAAATTAAGCCACACTAAACAATTACAAATACTATTTCTTTAATTAAAAAAAAGAAAAGAAAAGAATGAGGAATAGATTCGAAGAGAAAAGTCCTCATAATTATGAAAAAAGCGTAGTGTTTATGTTCTGTTTTTTTCTTTTAATATGTCCCTCTTAGTACCACTGCCATATCAAGTACTGGTCGTCCATTTGAGCGTTAAACTAGCCATCTGGCGAGAAGCAATTGGCTAGATCCAAGCTGAATAGCCGTGTGGAAAAGTGGAAATGAAAAGATTTCTAGGATTTTCATTTGAGAAAGGTTGGACTTGGTTGAAATTGTAGTGGAGAACATTGTTAGGTTCTGGAGAGAGAAGGTACGTCAACATCAAATGCTTCTGTTATCTCATAGGTAGGACGTTGAGTGCTCGATATTTGCCAAACATAGCGTCTTTCTTTCACCCCATTCAGGACGCAATACTCATGATAATATTGGTGGACAGTGTCAAATCATGTGTTTAATTCCACGTAAGTTATATTATTTATTATATAGTTTAAATCCATTATTCATTATACATCTTGATTCTATTATCCTTAAATAGACTATATAAATATAAACATCAAATCAATGTTATTTTTAACAAGTTTTTTTAAACTTCATCATTTCATTATTGAAAAATTATATTCACAACAAGCTAGTAGTAAGACATTGATGATTCTGCTGTGACGTCCGCTTTGTCGTCTGTAGTTGCAACTTGTTGAAGACTTTGAATGATAGATGTCCCCACACATGACCCGTTGGACGCGTGGCAGTCATATATCCCGCAAACCCCACATTAAAAGGGCTTCTAATGTATGTTTCTTCATCGTCATTCTTCGTTCAGAATTCAGCAACTTTACCCATATTCGGTATTCCCATATTACATAGAGATAGAGAGGAGATGGAGCTGAGCAAAGGTACTGAGAAAATGGTGAAAGCTCAGGTTGGGCAGCCCCGCTTCATACCCAAGAAAGGGAGCATATTTCCTCGAAAGAGAAGATCGGTGAAGAAGATAGTTCTTGATTCCATACTCAAATCCATTGCAAAACATCTCTGCTGCCTTAACCACCACCCCACTTCATCCTCTCTGGAAATCAGTACTTCACTGCCCAAAACCCCAGCTGAGAATTATGCGAAGAACGTGAAGATCTTTCCCCACCAAGGTCGTTAAATATCTGCTGCCCTACCCACATGGCCACCATTACATGATTTCTGTTCGTCTCTCTCTGTTTTTGGTTAGGGTTTAAGATGGAGTTTGTTTTACTTCATTGGTTGGTCTCTGTTGTTACCTTAGATTGTGTTGTACTATCAAAATTTAAAATTATTGGGATTGCAGATTAGTAATTGTCTGGGTTTGTTTTGTGCCTGCATCAATGTACTCGTTTTGCCAATATGAATAAAGGTTGATTTATTTCTTTATCTGTTACCTTTCTCTTTCGGGTGCAAACAAGTACAGAGGTGTGCTTTCTTCTCCGTTTTCTATTGGGAATCCATGAATGTCTCGTACTCCTCACACAAGAAAATATTTTTCTATATAAAATTGGATGTGCCAAAATTAGAGAGTTTTTTCCTTGGAAAGAGAGGAATAATCAATCTACTTGGGGTTCCTCTGTTCTGTCTCAAATGAATAATATATTTTGACCCTTTGGGAGTTGAGCAAAGGAAAATTGAAACTGAAGCATATAATGAGGCCAACAATAAGCTGCCCAGAACTCCCATAATTCAGAAATAAGCCATTCAGACGGTAACCCAGTTGCCATAGAGGTCCCAGACTTCTCTCTCTCTTTTTTTTTTCCCCTTCGATAATACATATATATGGCTTGAGTTTTTGATAAATAGATCGAGGTTTCACGGCTATGCGTCACAGAGAGACGTAGATCCTGTCAAGGGTCCGTGGAGCCCCGAGGAGGATGAGATGTTGCGGAAGCTAGTGCAGAGCCAGGGGGCTCGGAGCTGGTCTGTAATTAACAAGGCGATCGCGGGGTGGTCAGGCAAGTCGTGCCGGCTTCGTTGGGGCAACAAACTTTCACCGTAGGTGGAGCACCGGCCCTGCACGCTAGAGGAGGACCAGATCATTGTTAAGGCCCACGCCAAGTACGGCAACAAGTGGGCCACCATCGCCAGGCTGCTCAACATCCGTACGGAAAACTCGATCAAGAGCCACTGGATTCTACATTGAAGAGGAAATACTCATTGATGAGCGATGACACCGCCGCCACCACTACAACTGCAGTTTGGTTGAATCACCCGTTGAGAAGGCAGTAGAAAGAGGAAGGATTCTCAAGATGACAGACTTGTGTTTCTAATCGATCCAAAATGAGACTTGACTCTCACGAAAAGAGATTTAACAGGAATACCACCAAAATTCGAGAAAACTGCACAGAACCAACTAAGACGATGCTGAACAGTGAACTTTGGGGTAGGGGGGAGGGACATAACATTGAGTCGGACCAAAATTGGGCTCAATCGGTGGTAACGGTCTGGAAATATTTTAAACCGGGCGGCAAATGTGCAAAACTGGGCCTCCAAACACTAAAAGAAACAATCAAACCTTTATTAAGCCCGGGCCCAAATGAACTAGAACTGGGCTGAAAATGCATGGAATCCGTCCAGTCTTCTAACTACATGGACTTGACTCATTCGAGAGCTAATAAATGAAACGGCAACTTAGTAAAATTAACTATCTAATTGAACAGCAACACTTAAGACAATACACATGATACATATATATATATATATATATATTATATTTGGTTGAAGTTGAGTTCATCATTAAACTTTGTCTCTACTTTTCTTATTTCATCCATATTGATCATTATCATTATGATTTTGTAATTATGATATCGGTATTGGCTATCAATATTTGGTAATTTAGCTATCGAGTTATTATATTCATAAATCGATGTGTAAATCATAACATTCACATTACAAATTTAATTTGTAAGATTTAAATTTTAAAATTTATCTTCAAATCAAATTATGTCATATAAAAATTTTATTAGATATGGTCTACACAACAACCAGATTCTTTTTTATTTTTTTATGCAAATCTATTAATTTTGTATAAATACATTCGATAAAAAAAAAAAAAAAAAAAAGAAGGTTGACTCTCCATTAACGTTTTTCTGATAATATCCACGAAAAGGTGGAACACAAAATTTCGTGCTAAAGCCTAAACTGTTGCTTGTCGTGTGAGTTGTATTGATAGCTGATTTCAATTTATCTCATTTAATTATTATAATTTTTTAAAATTTTAATTTAAAATATAATAAATAATTCAACTTTTTCAAATCTCAAAATAATAAAAATATTAAAAAATAATATTTTAACAATATTTTTTTAATTTTTAATTTTCATCTCAACTCAACTCACTATTCAAACCTCACATAAACTTACAAAAACATATGAAGTATATATGATATTATAATATTACTAATCTTATGTGGGCTAAATTCTCTTTTAATTTAGGACCTCTTCTGTAACATATTAAAAAATAATATTTTAATAATATTTTTTTAATTTTTAATTTTCATCTCAACTCAACTCACTATTCAAACCTCACATAAACTTACAAAAACATATGAAGTATATATGATATTATAATATTACTAATCTTATGTGGGCTAAATTCTCTTTTAATTTAGGACCTCTTCTGTAACATATTAAATTATTACTTATTATAAAAACTTGTAATTATAAAAGATTTAAATTTAATTATTTAGTGAATATTTTGTATTTTGTATTTAATTTTTTTATCTTATTTTTTAAAATTCATTCAAGCATTTTAATTTAAACAGTTTCACTGCTAAAATATTAGTGGCGACATACCTCAAAAGCCTTCGAAAAAATAACGAACAGATAAAGTAATTACTTTTGGGTTTTTATCTCCTGAATCGCGTGACGTGTGAAGGCTGAGTTCATCTTGAAAACATCAGCAGCCCACGCGTTTGCGAGAATATCCAACAGTCGTTGCGGCGGAGATAAACGGCAATTAGTCGTTACAACTTTACAAAGATCCCCCCACAATCCACGTATCCATTGTCACGTGACACCCGAAAGCTATACGATCTCATGAATTAAAGGGCGTTGCATGCCCAACAAATGAATAAAGTACAAAATATACTTTAAAATCTAAATCACAGCTAGTTAAGATGGGGAAACATTTTAGTGAAAAACCAAAAAAAAAAAAAGATAATTAGCCAAAAGTCAAGGAAAAACAAAAGACAAAAAAGAAAAGGAAACAAATCCAAGAAGCTTATAAAAAACCAAAAAATTGTAAAACCAAAAAAAAAAAAAAAAAAAAAAAAAAACCTAAAATATAAGGCCTTGTTATTGAAGAGCGAGGTGTTATGGTAGGTCTATTAAATATTTGAAGACTTTATTATTTTTCTTTTGTAATCACAATATAATGTTATTAGAATAAAAACTAAGGGATATATAAAGGAATTTCCAACAATTTTCTCAATCTAACTCCCATGTTAATGCTTCAAAAATTTAAGAAACCATATATTTGGAAATTATAGACTAAAAACCTCAGGTCGAATAATCTCTAGACGCAAAAACTAAAAGAGAAGTCACCTAGATAGATGGTTGCAACATAAGCAAATTGCATGCACCTAAATGATGATCCAACTCTAACTAATTATCAAATCATGGCTCAAAAATTTAAATTAATGGAAAGAGAGAGATTTAATAAATTATATATGGAACATTTCCGACCATCATATGTGGGTCATAGTTTGTGTCAATAAGTTGGTCCAATAAAAGTAATATTCAATAATAGAGTAAAGTGTAGAGTTAGGACTCGAATTTAACCTTTCTTCTAATATTATATGGAATTACTACTTATTCTAAAAATTTAAACCAATAGAAAATAATAAATTTAATAATTTTTTTTTTGATAGAAAACGAACTTCATTAACACACATCATCAACCTTACAACTATCTCTCAGTCTATAGGACTTGAGAAATTATAGTAGGGAAAGATCCCCACCACAAGCTAATATCCTTGATATTCAAAGCAAGTCTTGCAAGCCTATACGCAACTTCATTACACATTCTTCCTACATGTCGAACTTCATAGCTGATGAACCTTGCCATCAACTCCTTTGCATGCTCTATGACATTGTCTAACATAGACATGGATGGCTCAGGCTGTTGCAACTCCTTTACCATGATCAGAGAGTTACTTTCAATTATAACGTTGTTGATTCCCAAGTGAACAATAAGCTGAAGGCCATTGAGTATCACCAGCATCTCAATTCTTGTTGCATCACTAACATCCTACTCTCTCTTGCCAGCTGTTATAAGTACCTCATCCTTACAATCTCTAAGAATTTCTCCAATACCTACATTGTGATGTATTGGAAACATGGTTCTATCAACATTTAATTTAAACACCCTTGGAGGTGGATGTTTCCATCTGCAATGGTTTCTCACTGCTTTTAAAGGTTTCCCTTTGGATTCTTTAAACACCTTCTACACTGCGAGAGCATGCCCAACAGCATGTTCAGGATGTAAGCACTTATTCTCTAAGAAGTGCTCTAATACCTGCACTGTGATGTATTGGAAACATCGCTCTATCAACATTTAATTTAAACACCCCTGGAGGTGGATGTTCCTATCTGCAATGGTGTCTCACTACTTTTTAAAGGTTTCCCTTTAGATTCTTTAAACACCTTCTACACTGCGAGAGCATGCCTAACAGCATGTTCATGATGCAAGCACTTGGTCTCGAAAGTCATTATATTTTCTGTACCAGTAGCTCCAAGATATTAGAAAGAAAAGTTCAAGATCATCCTTCCTCGCCACCCCATTTAGTTAGCCTGCAATATCATTGTAATTTTTGTAAGAATGTTTTGCTCTAGCAATAGGCAAGTGTTTATCCCAGCACTCTTGTATAGTAGAGTAGTAGCATAATGCATGTGCCACATCCTTAATCTCAGAACCACAAAATTGGCATATCTCCTCATTCAAAACCTACCTCTTTCTCAGATTAAGTTTGGTAGGCAAACTCTTTTTACAAGCTTTCCAAGCAAATATCTTGATTTTAGAAGGCAGCTGCATAGACCATGTACTTTTCCATAACTTCTGCAGGGATATAGATTTTGAGCACTCACCTTCCATCCCAATCTTCTTTGATGCTTTGAATAATCTATATGCACCCTTCACACAAAAATGTCCATTATTTTCAGGGGCCCAAATTAACTTATCAACTGATGTACCAAGGTTGAGAATCAGTTTCAGCACCTTATTAGCAACATCTGTAGGTAACACTAATCTCACTTTCTCTACATTCCACAACTTGGTATGATGATCAATTAGACTGTCCACAATTGCATTATTGTCTCTGATTTTCTCTTCTCGCATGTTGTTGGATAGATTAACATAACAAAGAATCCAATGATCCCTCCATATATTAATGAACTTGCCCTCACCTACCCCCATCTACACCTCAGTGCCAAAAATGTTTTGACTACCATATTCCTTTCCACACAAAAGTGGGATGGATTATAGCCCAACTTGGCATCCAAGATCTGGACTCTTGGAAAGTATTTAGTTTTAAGAACTTGGTGGAGCAAAGTAAAAGTTTCTTACATAATCCTCTTCCCTTGCTTAGCTAAGAGAGCATTATTAAAAGTTCTAAGATTCTTAAAACCCATTCCCCCAACATGTTTGGTCTCAAACATTTTGGCCCAACTAATTCTATGAATTTTATGTTCCTCTTTTTTCTAACCTCACCAAAATATTGTCATCATTTGTTCAAGTTCATGATGTAAGTTGCCAAGGAGTTTGAAACAGCTCATAGAATAAGTAGGGATTGAGAGAGCTATAGCCTTGATAAGAACCTCTTTTCGACCCAGGGATAACATCTTCTCCTTCCAGCTTTGCAACTTCTTCCACACTCTATGCTTGATATCAGAGAAGGCTTTATTCTTTGATCTACCAATCAAGCGAGGTAAGCCTAAATACTTTCATATTGTAAAAACTTATGCACCCCCCAGACTGACATTCTCTTCTCTTGCTTCACAACATCCACATTCCTATTGTGTGTTCTGCATTTTACATTCTTTGTGGTTATGGCCTAGCCTCCCACATGTATAGCAGAAGTTAGGTAAATGCCCAAATGCAAATCTAATCCAACAAGAACCAAACGTCCCTAAATTGATCTTTATTTCATGCATGAGAGGTTGAGTTATATACATCTTCACTCTGATCCACAGATATTCCCCCAGGCAACATCACCCTATTCTACATCCACTTCCTCCACAGTTCAAATAACACTTCCAATCAATCTCCCCACCCATTCATTCATGCCATGCAGTGGCATATCATATAGTCTTACCCAAAATGAGGCTTTTATAATACGAATCTTTGTAACTTGTAACTCACCTTCCATTAATTTTAGCAATACAAGGTTCCCATCAAATGACCATGGCCCTTCTCTGATGACACAATGTTTATCTCTGTCATCTTCAAATTCAACCAACATTAATCTAAATCCCCACTCCTTCAATGCGAGTTTTCTAACAGTTTGCCAAACTTTCTTCATCGTATTTTTGAAGGCTTCTCGGTTATGATATTGATCTGTAAGAAGGGAGACAATTAAACATTTCTCCCCACATGCAATTGTAGGCTCAATGAAGGTCGAATCCACCATCAATTTCCTTTTTTCCTTCTCGAACAAGGACATGTTTTGGTTTAAAATTTCCAATTTGTCAGCATTAGCACCAAGAAAAGCAAGGCCTGTACTAGGACAAGAGGGGGCCTTTACAGGAGAAATTCTATTTGCAGTCTCCACGTAGAGACTGCATGTGCAAGCATTTTATTAAATGAAAAAAAATACTATTTTAATAAGGATATTATTGTAATTTCAAAAAATTTTAAAGATAAAATTCACTAAACTTATAATGCAGTTCCTATTTGAAGACTCTATGTAATATTGCTCCATTTACATAGAGGAAAAAAAATGACAATTTACTGTCTCGGGTATAATAAATTTAATAATTAGTTATATCCTTAACAGTAATTATAAACAGAATCATTACATCAATTTCCTCGAGCTTTGTAAATTAAGTGGTGAAATGATTGGTGGAAGCCAGAATTTGTCCTTTGCTTCTTTTGATTTCTCCTCTAATTCCTTTGTGTGCGCGTGTGTTTATAACTTTATATCCACGTGATATGGCCGGTGATTGGGTGCCTCATAGTCATAAGACTATATTTCAAAAGAGTATCATTCATTCAAGCTAGCAAAGATATTCACCAATAGGAATCTTAAAGTAGAAAAGTTGAAGAAGTAATTAGGTAGCTTGCGGGCCCTGTTGCCTGCAGGCCTTCTTTTAGGTTCCGTGCATCGGTGCATGCAGGAAATTTCCATGAGCCTTCCTCCAAGCATCGTAAAACTAAAAATTAAAAACTTGATCTCCGACACACACATGTATGATTAATGTTAGCCACAAATCTCAATAGAAAAGTTTCATATAAATTTGTTATAATAAGTAAATCTCACTACAACTTTTTTTTTTCTTTTCTTTTTAGTATAATCCATTTTTTTGCAAGAATTTATATAAAACTTATCTATTTAAGATTTATACAAATCATTTATATACATATTATAGGAATGATGTTAGTGTACCTTCCAGTTTTTACAGTTAGGCGTGTCAACTAGTGTAATCAATTTTTTTTTTTTGTAAATATTTTTTTTAACTGTTTTCAAATATTTAAAAAAAAAATACGCAAGTCACTAGTTGTAGATTTTTTTAAATATTTTAGGAAAAAATAAATAAAATACAGTAGCAATCAAACCTAGATATATACAGGGAACAAGCTAATTAATGAAGCATGAATGATCATTTTGCAAAATTAATCATACTACTTAGTGGTCCACCTTACCTAGCTGTACGACACTTAATAATTGAACACACACACACACACACACACATATATATATATATAGGATAGATATGATTTCGCTGATAAAGTTACCAAAATAAATAACAATTACAGAGATGATGTAGTTTTTATTTTTAAAGGAATATAAAGATGTGAGAAGTTAATTATATAAAATGAATTGTTCATAAAAGTAATTAAGAAGTAAAATCAAATTGAAATAAAAAATAATTTCGTTTTTGGGTATAAACGCTTCACTAATTGCTGATATAATTAGCATTTTTTTCTAATTATAAATTTTCTTAATCAACTTTTTCATCATCCTAATTTCCTCGTCCTTTTATAGATCAGCATAAAAAAGATTCATAAATAATTACCTGAACTTTACCAAAACAAATGAAAGAAAGAAAGAAAGAAAGCAAGAAAGGTTTCTTAAGTAAGAAAGGTCAAAACGCTAGCATCATCAGTTCATCAGCATCGATCATCATGACTTCACGATAATAATAGGTTTCTAATCACTAAGCTTACGTACGTGCCTTGACCACTCGCCCATTTGTTCATTGTCCTTAGTTAATGCCACCTAACAAATTTTAATTCTTAGCTTAGTTTTTAAGCTTCTCCCCCCATTTGTTCATTGTCCTTATTTAATGCCACCTAATAATTGAAAACTTAAAAAAAAAAAAAAAAACACACGCACACAAAGAAATTATCAGGTGAGAAGATCACACAGCTAGCAGAGAGAAAATCATGGCCATGACTACTCTGGTGATTATCATGGACAAAGATGGGAAAGGAGTCTGGAAATTAGAGGATCGGAAAGAGGCAGGAGAAAAGGTGGAGGTCATGAAGCCGCAGTGGATCCAGCTACAGCCTAAAGCAAGCCGAAGCGTTTTCCCTAAGAAAAGAAGATTGGTTAAGAGCTTAATGCTTGAGTCCTTTATGCAAACCCTAGTCAAAATTTTCCGCCCTCACAATCCCTGCTAGCTAGCTACCTCTCCCTCTGGTGAAAAGCATCTTTCCACCACCAAAACCATCTAATGAAAGGCAGATCAGTAAGCAGCTTTGTATGGCAAAAACTAATATTACGCTATCCGTATTATTATTTCTGGTTTTATTTGGATTAATATTGGAAAAGTACTGTGTAAACTACAAATAAATTTTTCAAAAATAAATTTTTAGATTGACGTGATTTTATATAATATGTTAGATATATATTATAGGAAAAATAATTTTATAATCTAACGTATAATATCAAAATTTGTCAGTTTGTGAATTTATTTTATAAGATTTTTTGTAGTTAAAATATTTTTTTAAATATTGTAAGAAACAAAGCATGCAAGCTTTTTTATATGCAAGTATGGGAATCAGAGATATGTTTTAATTGATAGCTAGTTCAATCAAATCCAGGCTGCCCGCCCGCTTCGATCCGAAAGATCGAGGAATATTGCTCCTACGGCCTGTACCAGAAATTAAGTCGTAATTTACTTCAATATATAATATTGAATGGCCTGGTTCTCGTTGTCGTTATTATTATTATTATAAATATATGGGGCTGTAGATTTAAAAGTTATTGGTACTTAATACAATTTTACACAAAAAAAAAAAAAAAAATACAAAACAAAACAAAACAAAAGGAAAGGAAAAATGAGAAAAAAGAACGAAGTCATGATGATCATGATCAACTATTTTACGTTTATTTTAGGTTCAATTTTGAGGTTATGTATCATAATCTCGCGATCCATCGAATAATTAATCGCCACTACTTAGTTTAAAGACTATGTATTTATTAGTTTAAAATGCTTTTTTTTTTTAAGTCATCCTTTTCAGTTGGAGGGTCTATATTTATTGATTAATACTAGATATAAATTCAAAATAAATAAGTCTCTTACATGTCCTATTTAAAAAAGGAAAAAGACTGTTTTTTTTAAACATATTTTCATGATCATTTGATTTAATTTTTTATAAAAAGAATTACACTAGACTTATATATTTAAGATTAATAGAAATCAATAATAGTATCTATAGAAAGAAATATGTAATAGAATATACACGTGTCGGGCTATTAATAGTAAGTTAATAATGGGAAAAAAATCCTATAACTTTATTTATGATGGTCATATATGTTACAAGACCCACAACTTACTCCCTATATATAATTAGTTTATTGGGTGGGTACATTAAAAGTCAAGCCAACCAAATTCCGATAATCTTACATACATATATATATATATATATATATATATATATAAATGATGTTGGATTTAATGGTCCCATGCATGCACGTGTGCGTAATAACGACGGACATAGTCGATCAATCATCAAGAAACTAATTCCCAGATATCCATATTAATGGGGATTAGGTGAGATAATCTGCTAATTAATTGGCTAGCTACCTTATTGATAACCTTTATCCAAACTACTCCAAAGTCCTTTTGAATAAGTTGAAAAGCAGCAGTAGCAAAGGCGTAGCCAGCCGTTAATTCACTGATCATGATCGATCCTTTCTCTCGTGATCGACTTCTAGAACAATAATTAATTAATTAATACTCACATTAATTAGGGGGAAATTGTCAAGATATTCAGATCTTGTTGTCAACCAAAAGAAAGGAGATCAATTGGTAGGGAAAAAAAAAACTTATATTTTGGCCTACTAATTAAGATTAGTTAGTATTTTATTCGACGCCGCTATAAGAAAATTAAATATTTATGATAAATTATTATTTATAATAAAAATAATTATTTATGATGCTAATAAATTTATTTAAAAATAATAATTATTTTCTTAAAAAATAATGGATAACAAATAACAACTTTCTTGTAGTACATGTTAATTAGCTTAATTGGTTCATGTCACGTGTACAGCTAATTAATAAAACATTCAAGTAGCTGGCTAATTGAAATAATTGGGAGCCAGCTTCAAAGTTTTCACCCTTGGCAAAAGTAGGCTAGCTGGCTAATCAAAACATTCATAATCAGTCAAAAGTCTTTTTTTTTTTTTTACGTAGTATGTCTTTGTTTAGTAGGATGTTGTTAGTATATACTACTCAATCCTTATCTTTTTTTTTTAGTTCTTTAAAACTAGGCAGTTCTTTAAAACTATTTGGTTTGGTTCAGAAATTGATGGTGACATGAAAAATAGTTTTGTGGGAATAAAAACACAAAAAACACTCTAATATTTTCCTCACCCTAATTGTGGTCCTCTGGTTCTAAGGAATTTTTATTCACTTAACTAGATTAATTTGAAAGTTCCTATATTCCATGAACTATTTATTTGTGACGAATTATTTACAAGGATAATGATTATTTGTGATAAGAATTAACTCATTTTAATAACAAATTGTCATTTTCATAATAAATAGTAAATAACAAATAATAACTTCATCTCTTGTAGTTTTGCCTAAAAGCTACTTGAAAAACAAAGCAAAAACGTTGAGATCAAACCCACTTTTTATTGTCATAAGTTATAAGATATTTGTTGATGTCATGTTTTGCAGTTCAAGTAACTCCACGATAAGTCGATCTGTTTCTACAAATGTGGGAGAAATGAGGGCTTGGGATGGTAAGAAACGCCTCTGATGCTTAACTCAGCATGGGTTCTCAGATTATACTTAGCCAGCATGGTCCCCTGGCAAGCTGATTGTGGCGATGTTGCTCCGTACTCAAGTCATACCTTCTTCTCACGTTTTGCCATGCGGTAAGTCATCCATACCTGATTGTGGCCACTGCTGACAGTCCAGGGTGCACGTCGTGGCATGCCCATCCCTGACCTTCAATGAATGTAATGTGGTCTCGGCCTGGCACGCCCACCTTCCAGGTCTTTCCAGCAGTCGTTGTCCAGGGACTAGGGTTGTCCTTGACACTGCGCATGGTGATTGTCGGCCAGTAGTGGTGTCGGGCCTTCTAGACTCAAGGATCCACATTCCATGCATCTGACCTTGCTGCTCCTTTCTAGGCTTCTTGGGCCGACGTTGGCCTTCTTGGCCCAGCCCATCCTATCCTTTAGTACTGATTTCCTATTGTTGGGATATCCTTAGAACCATTGGTGACTCGTGGGCTGGGCCCATGTGGTTCGGCCCGACATTGGGAACAACCTCTCATATAGTACCCCGCGAGTTCACACCATACACGTATGGTGAGAATTCAAAAAATTTCTTCCACCCTTCTTGGGTTAGTTTCCCCTGGCGCACGTCCGACACCCCACAATTGTTTGGTTGCATCATTAATGTCTTGATGACGCCTCATGTTCATCTCACCCCTTCATCATCCGACGATTCGAGGCAGCTAGAAGTTCGCCAACGCACTGGCCTGAGTATTGGACCATGCGTCTCATGCACGAGTCGCTCGCTTTTTATGCTTTCGTGGGCTCACGTTGGTTGGGTTCCACGATGCCACTCCGCATGTCTCTCGAGACCTAGCTCATCCCTTGGGTTTCTGGCTCAGGGTCACTTCGTTGTCTACAAAACACCAATCGTCGCGTTCTCCTCTATATAAAGCCACCCCTTTTCTCTCATTTTCTGTCATTTCTGCTTCTCATCATTTTGTATTTTTCTTCTGGCCTACCTTCTTAGTTCCTTCCTTTTTACTCTCTTTCTTCATTTCTTCTTCCTTCCAGTTTCCAATAGCTCCTAAAGGATATTACGACACTCGTTATTTGTAGTTCGCGGGATGGAACTGGGAGTCGTCAGTCTCTACCGATGACCTTCGTGCGCTAAGGAGGACATATAACATTCCATAGTCGGCGGTTCTAGAGATCCCTGGGCGACGCGTAGCCACGGTGGACTCTAATGTTTGTGAACGACCTTCATCTTTTATTCTTCTGTAGGAACGCGTCGTTACCGGCATCAAAATGTTGATGTCATGTTTTGCAGCCTAAGTAACTTCGCAATTGGTCAATTTGCTCATGCGAATGTGGGGGAAATGAGGGCTTGGGGTGGTGATTAACACCTTTGATGTCTAAATCAACTTGGGTTCTCAATTTATGATTTAAGAGAGTTCAAATGAAAGTGCATCGAGAGTTTTCTGCCCTAGAGAATGGGATATATATACCTTGCTAAAGTGGTCCCCTGGCAAATCGAACGTAGTGACGTTGCTCTATACTCAGGTCATGCCTTCTTCCCACATTCTGCCACGCGACAGGTCGTCCATGCTTGATAGTGGCAACTGCTGAAGTCCAGGGTGCACGTCTGGCGTGTCTGTCCCCGACCTTCATTAAATGTTGTGTTGTCTCGGCTTGGTGCGCCCACCTTCCAGGTATGTCCAGTCATCGGTGTTCAAGGGCTAGGGTTGTCCTTGACACTGTGCATGGGGATTGTCAGCCAGTAGTGGTGTTAGGCCTTTTAACTCAAGGATCCACATTTCGCACGTCTGACTTCAATGCTCCTCTATGGGCTTCTTAGGTTGACCTTGCCCTTCTCGTCCTGACCCATCCTATCATTTCATACCAATTTCTTATTGTTGGGTTATCTTAGACCCATTGGTGCCTCGTGGGTTGGGCTCGTGTTGTTCTGCCCAATACTGGGAACAGCCTCCCTTACAATATTAATAAAATTATCATAAAGAAAGAACATTGATTGGACTTAGTCTTTGGAGCATATAGACATGTTAATTAATCTATGTTTATGTGTAAATCTTTTGGAGCATATATATATATATATATATATATATATGTATATATGTATATTTATGAGTAGAATAATTCATCATCTCCACATACCACACTTTAAAAAAAAAAAAAAAAGTTGGCTTTATTGTTCCTAAACTAATTAAGTTCTTCTACTCATCATTTATACACCATATATTTAGTAAGAAAATAAAGTTAAAAATTAAAAAATTATGTATAGTGTATGATGTGAGGATGATGAGTAAAATTTATATTTATATATATATATATAACTTACATATAAAAGTCCATTGATCTGGAAGAGTAATATATTTCCAATGAATTATTTTCGAAACTTTTATATTAGTATCAGGACTAGAACTCTGAATTAAGAAAGTTTTATTTACTGGAGTTTTTAAAATAGTTATAGGATTTAAATTAGTTTTTAATATCCGATAATAAATACGGTAAACTATGGCAATAGGTTTGCAACCTGCTTCCATATCATACCCAAATGTCAAAATATTTAAAGTCAAAGTTTTAAGAATGTTAAGATCATCCATGGGAAGAGTTAAATCAGGAAAAAAATCATAGTGGACAAGACCATTAAACAGAGAAGATTGAATGATACCAAGTATGATGGTTTCAAGTTTCTTGAACGTAGAATCGCGCAAACAAAGAAGTACCCAAGCATTGATGCATTTACTCATGAGAGGTTTAACAACAACTTGAATAGAATCAATATGTAGATATTTGTAACCTTTTACCAGAAAATCATGAATCAATTTTCTGTTAAACAGATGACATTTCTCATAGGTTTTAGAAATAGTATAGATTTATTCAATAGTTTTAACTTTGAACTCAATCTTAAAATCAGATTGAACCCAACTCATTTTGTAAATAGATTTAGCTTTAATATTTGGGATACTACATTTATTAAAATTAACATGATCCATTTCATCAATAGAAAAATCCTCCTCATTAATGATATCATGATGTATACTAGATCTATAACTAATAAACGAATTAGATCTAAACATTTTATTTATCATTATATATATGACTTTTTCAGTCATATTTTTAATAAGCACAGAAGGAATTTTAAAACAAATATTATCCTGACAGACATGAGCAATATTGTGCTCATACTTGATCTTTATCTAAGATCTATTAGTCGTGAATAATGTTTCAATAATTTTTTTATAGTATTTACTTCATATTATACTTTCCTAGATACAATATATATATATATATATATATAAGCCGTTAATTTTGTTCATGTATCTATTTTAGGTTGCGTTTGGATGTTGAACTGAGTTAAGTTAAGTTGAGATAAAAATTGAAATTGAAAATTAAATAAAATATTGTTTTAATATTATTATTATTTTAATATTTGAAAAAGTTAAATTATTTATTATATTTTATGTTAAAATTTAAAAAAATTATAATAATTAATTAAAATTAATTTAGATGGATTTAAGATCCAATCGTACCCTTAAGAGGGGAATAAAGTCTTTATTCTGGTCGAGCTATCGTCTGGATGACACGTCAAGATCTGTCCTCTGGATAACACGTGTATACTGTTTTAGTTAGGCAAGCTTTGCCTCCAAGTTTCGCTATCTTCTCACGATTAAAATTGCTGATTGATTCAATATCAAAAAAATAAATAAATAAATAAAATTGCTGATTGATTCAATATCAAAAAAATAAATAAATAAATAAAATTGCTGATTGATTCGATTTTATCTCAAATCTCAAAACAACACGTGAAGATTGTTGTACGTGGCTAGGAAAGGCAGACAATTACATAATAAAATTATTAATTAAGGTAAATTAACTTTGACAAATTTCATTAAGTTTTAATATTAGTTTACTTACTATATATATATATATATATAAATATTAAGAAGTAGTGAATTAATTTTTATTAATTATACTTCAAAATAAGAGTTCGGCAATTGTTATATATGGATGTGTTTCGTACTCTTTCCAATGGTTTCAGTGACCTATATTAAAAAATTAAGAGAAGTCTAGTGTGGTGGAAAACATCTCCGATTCTTATATTAAAAATTAACATACGGTTTAAATATTGAGTTGAGATGAGATAATTTGATATGAAAATTAAAAATTAAATAAAATATTATTTTTTAATATTATTATTATTTTAAGATTTAAAAAAATTAAATTATTTATTATATTTTATATAAAAATTTAAAATATTATAATATTTTTTACTTTCTAAGAGCATGTTCATTAACTTGGTCAAATGAAGAGGTTTGCTAAAATTTATATGATTGATGACAAAAATATTTCACATTGAATTGGACAAATCTAAAATAATTTAGACTTTTTTTATAATGGTTGGTCAAATATAGAGAACCACAATTAATTCATCAAATATTAAAATATTTGTTTTTCACTCAAAATAAAAATACTATTTGGTTTGTAATTAAAAAATTTAGATAGAATTTTAAATGAATTTAATCAAATATTTTTTGTTATTAATATTAAATGATTTTTGAAAATATGATTTTTTTAATATTAATTTAATTAGAATATAATTATTATTAAATTTAATTGATAAAGATATAAAATGCGATAAAAATAAATTAAATAGTAAATAGATAATTTAATATAAAAATTAAATTTAAATAGAATAGATATATATAAAAAAATATGATATTAATTAAATTTTAAAGATATATTGATCAACCCAACGACGAAGATGCTATAAAAGGAGCCTAAGCGGAGCACGCATGTGACACTTGGAGTGAACTCTTGATTTCAGAATCATGGAACTTTGAGTGGGGTCCCGCCCGTTTTCTTTAAGGAAATATTTGACCTAGCAGTCATCATAAAGACAGTAGACCAGAAAGATATGCAGAAGCTAAGAAAAATGTCCTTTTTATCTAGAAAAATGAAAAAAAGTTAGGATTAAAGAGAATCAATGAGTCAACGGCACCTGTGAGAGTTGGTTGGTTGGTAGAAGCGACAGTTGGTAGTCAAAAGTAACCAAAACGTACGTAGACCACATCATACAGAAAAAACGGAAGGGAATCTAAATAATAATAAAATAAAATAAAATATCACACCTTTTCCTTTTATGTGAACCGGGGGTTGGGGAGGACGGTCCAAAATAAGATGACGTTTGTGAAAAAATAATTGAAAAGAAAAGAACTCGTTTAATACAATATATTAAATTATAAATTTTTTTATTATTAAATAGATCTAATATATTGCAATAAATTATATCACTCTGTATAGATTTTTGGTGTAATATTTATGTGTAGATCTAACAATTCTCATAATAAATTATTATTATTTAACTTAATTATTTATATATAGAAAAATGATAAAACAAAAACTCGTTTACAATTTTTTAACAATCTTGAAATAAAATAATATTTTAATTTCTATTTTGACATGGTGCATTTTAATTTTAAAATGGTGTATCATTTTACAAAGAAACTAAATGGAAAAAATTATTTTCTTGTAATTTGTTTTTGATAAATTTTGAGATAAGTTGGTATCTACTAACTTGCGATCTTACAAAAGTAATAATAAATAGGAAGGAGGGTATTAAAGTAATTGTGTCTCTATGTAAAAACTTTTCCTCCATTCCTGTCCAATTTGTGCGTTAAATTATAGGTCGAAAAGGGCCTTTTTCGATTTCACCTTTGTCTTTTCATTCGAGCCCAACACAAGTTAAGCGAACGAAATTAATCATGGATTTGGTTGGGATTATTATTTTTTATTTTATTTAATTTTTTTCATTTTAGAATTGGGTAAATTAGCACGTGTGACCTATGTGTCACAGCTATATGATTAGTTATAATAATTTTTTTCTTTTTTTTTTCTACATGTATTTTTTAAATATTTTTAAATATATTTTTTTAAAATAGGAAAATCATAATATTATTAAAAAGTTATTTCTTAATTATTAAGTAAAAAAAATAATTAAAATAAAATAAAAAATCCAAACATAGCTCCCGAGTAGATTTTTCCTTAATGTCAATCCGTGTGATACTGGGCTTGTTTGGATTCGCAAGTCATCTCAGCTCATCTCAATTCATCTCATCTCATCTCACTACTATTCATTACTATTCAGCAACTTTAACTTACAAATTTCACTACTATTCACAACTCATCTCATTACTATTCACAATCTATCTCAGCTCATCTCAAGTCATCTCAAGTCATTTTCGAATCCAAACATCTCCTTAATAACAGGACATCATGACAACATAGTCTTATATATAATGAACATGATCCAAATCAAAAGCATCATCTTTGTATTATATATAAAAAAATATAATTATAAAATAAAAAACAGAGATAGCACGGGGACAATATTTCATATTTCAACATCATGAATGTTTGGTGGTCGATCGTAGAACTGTTAAGACTCGGAATGTATCAAGTGGTCAAAGAAGTACTATGATTTATAGCACTCATCAACACAGAATTTCAACAGATAGCGAAAAGAGAAATGCTTTAAATCCTAATTTAGGATCTAAAAAATATTCTGAATGAATTTTTTTTTTATTGAATGATTAAGAAAATATTTTTTAATAATGTTATAAATTTTTTATTTTTTTAAAAATATTCCTAATGATTAAAAAAATACATAAAAAAATATTAAAAAAATAAAAACTATATATATTATTTATAATATTTTTTAAATCCTGAATTCGGTACCGTATCACTACTCTAGAAAAAAAGTTTGTCATGAGAGCTTTTTCCTATCTATTGTCAGCTTCAATCAATTTCCTTCTGTTTTTTTTTTTGTCAGATTTGTCATAAAGTGAAGGAAAAAAAAAAAAGACCCAGAAATTATAATTAAGAAATCATAATTAAGAAATTAGAGGAGGATATTCCATCTCATGATGTTGTTGTCAAAACCTAGCTAGTTCCACGTTGATTAGCCTTGCTTCATTAACTCCACGTATTTATTGAATGATTTCATGAATTAGAATGTCTATGCATTTGGCACCAGAGCAGGCTCCAAATTAAAGTAAGCCCCACCTGATCTAATGACATTGAATTAGAACCATAATAAAACCGTAATTTCAAAGTAAAAAAAAAAAAAAAACATATATATATATGCGTTGTTTCATTAATTACTCGTTTATGCATCACCTTTTATTATCATTATTTTCTTTTTTTCTTTTTTTAGTGAAAAAATGTTGGGATGGAATTTGAGAAACAAATGTTCTATTCTAATACGGCTAGGTTTAGATAATAGAGTTCCGTTTAGATATAAGAAGTGTTTCATCTTATCTTATAATTATAATTTTTTTAAATTTTTATTTAAAATATAATAAATAATTCAAAAGTTTTAAATTCGAAAATAATAATAATATTAAAAATAATATTTTAACAATATTTTATTTAAATTTTAATTTTTATCTCAATTCACTATTCAAACTACACATTATAGTTCAAATATATCTTCAATGAAGCTCATAACGTTTCTCAAAATAATAATGTTATATACAGTAGTGGAATGCGTAAATGTTATGCAGTCGCTTTGAAAAAGAGTGGAGTCTACTATTAAAAAATTAATTTATTTTTATATGAATTCTATATTTATTCATTTTTTTTAAAGTGACTGTACGACACTTGTATACTCACAACTGTAAGTATTATTTCTCTTCTTAAAAAACTCAGACAACTTCATTTCAATTCTTTTTTAAAGTGTTTGAAGTTTTTCTCTATTTTTATCCAATAGAGGACAAAATTGTTGTGCCAACTTAAACATATGCTTTTGGGTGATGCTAGGTTGCTTTTAATTATGTCCTCCAAAAATATTCTTAGTACCTTTTGTTACGTATTTAAGTATTAACGTCTCATTTAGATATATAAATATTAATTTCAACTTATCTTATTTTTATAATTTTTTTAAATTTTCATATAAAATATAATAAATAATTAAATATTTTTAAATATAAAAATAATAATAATAATAATATTAAAAATAATATTTTATTCAATTAATCTAAAATCATACCCTTTTATCTCACTATACAAATGCGGACAGTTACAACCAAGCATTTTCGTATGATTTTTAAGGGCCTCGTACCAGCTTCGTTCAGATTCGCTGTACGTAATTTCCTGCCTGGGTTGCAAGAACCACACGTACGTACATGTCTGCAATCAGAAGATCAGACGAGAAGATTGCAATGCTAAACCCATACATGGCTCCCGAAAATATTTTTTCATAATATTGTAAATTTAAAAAAATAAAAAATTTAAAAAGACTTAAGAAAATAAAATAAAAAAGTAAAAATTCCACTGTTTGGATCCCCGCCGGGAACTCCTGCTGTAGAGCCACTCTTTCATGCCATGATTCTCAGCACCCTGGAAGTATACTTTTGTTTCTTTTTCTGTGATTCCTCTGCTTTCTTTTTAATTGTAAAATGTGCTGCAGGGTTTCCAATTTTAGATCTCTCCAAGACTGAAATGAGAATCATTGTGCATAACTTTTATCGGTGTCTTTTAACTCGGGCTCGTTTCTTTTCATAATTTTTGTCATTCTCGTGATCTCAAATAAACGATATTGCTTAAACCCCTTCATTATTTGATGATAGGGTTACGCTGTGTCCGCCTTTGTCCTCTGACATGCAAGTTGACGACCTTGATAGGGTTTAGTGCAGCGGAAAAGACTTTTAACAAAAAAGAAAACGCCTTTCCATCTGGACGCGTGGGAGCCATCAAACGCCATGTTTCCTTTTTTCTTTTTCTTTTTTTGGCGTTTTGTTGTGGCGTAAGTTTCTAAATTTCTAATATTCGGAAGGCCAATTGGGAGGTTTCTTCGGTGTCATTCTTCTTTCAGAATTCAGCGAAGGTACCAAGCTAGAGAGAAGATGGAGCTGAACAAAGGTACTGAGGAAATGGTGAAAGCCGAGATTGGGAAGCAGCGCTTCATACCCAAGAAAGGGAGCGTAATTCCTCGAAAGAGAAGATCGGTGAAGAAGATGGTGCTTGATTCCATTGCCACACATCTTTGCTGTCTAAACCACCACTCTACTTCATCCTTTGTGGAAACCAGTTCACTGCCCAAAACCCCAGCTGAGAATTATGCCAAGAACGTGAAGATCTTTCCCCACTATGTTCCTTAAATATCTGCTGCCCAACCCACATGGCCATCATACATGATTTCTATTCGTCTCTCTCTGTTTTTGGTTATGGTTTAAGATGGTGTTTGTTTTACTTCATTTGATGGTCTTGGTTGTTACCTTAGATTGTGCTGTACTATCTAAAATAACAATCATTGTGATTGCAGATTAGTTAGTTTCTTTCTTCGTGCTGGATCTATAATTGTCTGGGTTTGTTTTTTGCCTCCATCAATGTACTCGTTTTGTCTCGGTTTGTAGTCCATGCAAAAAAAAAAAAAAAAAAAACAAAAACAGAGTGATTTATTTCTTTTATCTGTTATCTCTCTCTTTCGAGTGCAAACAAGTACAGAGGTGTGCTTTCTTTCCATTTACAGTTCCCAAAGCTAAACCACTAGATTTCTAATCAAATCCCCAAAATGAGATCGGCAGTAAGGCGTAGTGGTTGAGCTTTGGGAAACAGAGGACTCTGTGTGTTAAAAACATGGAATCTAATCGTAAGCAAAACAGAAAAAATGCATCCAAAATAAGTGTAATCTAATCGTACAAGCACCGATAATGGGTAGAAAGCGTGGATCGTCGAAAATATTAAGAACCAATGCGTAGCTGAGCGGATCGAGATACGTACGAATCTCAGATTTTTCACGTTCAGGCACTGCAGTTTGGTTCAGTCACCCGTTGAGAAGGCAGTAGAAAGAGGTAGGATTCTCAAGATGACAGACTTGTGCTTATAATCGATCCAGAACGAGACTGACTCTCAGGAAACTTGGGGAATTGGAGAACCTAAAACGATGGAGAAAAAGGAACAATTTCTTTGGGGCAGGGGTGGGGAAACTCAAAGACGACGACGCCTGAAATCTAGAGCGGTGCTACTCCCACCGCTGGGAGATGCCGCTCGGGCTCCTGCCAGAGGTTTTGGGATATTTTTGTTTTTACATGTATTTTTTAAAATCATTTAAATATATTTTAAAAAATAAAAATAATTCAAAATGTTTTTAAAAAATATTTACTTAATCATTAACTAAAAAAAAATAATAAAAAAAAATTAAAAAACTCACAACGATAAAAATTAGCCACAGAAACAAATGATAAGAATAATATTTTTCCTGAAATCTATCATATCTGGCATCCAGTTTTTAACATCAGCATCATAATGGTAGTCAAAGATTTTTGTATTTTTTATGAAAGTGTAATCTATTTGTTGATATTTTAAGACGGTTTATCTTCTAATTTAAATTATATCAAATAAATACTTTTAATAAATCTACTATATATACACATAAGGATGTTAATAAAATTTGTCAGGAGTGCCAAATAGCACCTAAAAGAAAAGTCGCCATCTGACGTGACAATAACCATATCAATTTTAACCCACTCAAAGTTAAAATAAAACCGGCTAACAATTAAATTGGTAAAATTAATTTTTCACCGGAGAAATGATTTATGTAAGTTTTTTAAAAAATGGATCCTATCTTAAAAGATATAAAAAATAAACAATTCTTTTTTAGAAAGGCATACTTTTTACAACTAATTTATATGTATGGAAATTGTGTATTCGAAACTTACGTCTAATATTAATATTGTGAAACACAAAGCAAGATTTTTAATGCAAGTTTGGAAATAAAAGATCATATGTATAAGGGGATTTTCTCATACTCTGAGTTTGTATAGCAATCCCATGAGAGATCTCTGGAGAGTGAGTCAGCGAACCCAATCAAGCCCAACGACCATTCTTTAAAATTAGTCAGTGAGCCTCTATAGAATACTCAGCCCATGAGGAAAACTAGCATATGATGCAATTCACACATGGGAAACGTGGTTGGTAAGGGACAGATAAGACTCGCCGCCCTGACACACCTCGTTGACACCCAACCCTTGGGAATCTGCGCAAGCAAGTCGGCGAGAGATATGAGAAACCCTCGATCTCCTGACATCAAGCATGAAGGGGATTAATAAGGAATGGATGCAGGGTAAAATGAGTCAGGGAGCCACGTCGCATTAATGGCACCACTCCCCAGACTCTACGTCGCATTAATGACACTGCCCTTGGAACCATGCCGCATTAAAGGATTATAATTAAATAAACAGTTGAAGTGACATGAACTCCCTAAGGCCAGGTATGGGTTGTCCCCACCCAGAAACCTAGTATAAAAGCCAACTCTTAGATATAAAGAAGTCTCTCTAATTCTACTGAATTTTTGCACAAACTACTAAGGAGATATATTGATTTAAGTAAAGGAGGCTCTCCGACCTCCACCAATTGTAAATAATTATGTACATTAATACGCATATTTATTTAATATGATTGGTTAGAAAATAGACTTTATTGAAAATAATGCTAATTTAAATTTAAAATATGAAGACAACAACATTAATACGCATATTGATATGCATACTTACTTGTATATAGCAAAACTCATATTACATAAAGACAGAGGAAAGATCATGGAGTTGGGCAAATATTGGGCTAGGGCTGGGCTTCGACTCCGACGGAGTCGGAGTTGTTGTTTCCGACCTCCGATTCCGACAAGAGTCGGAGCCCAAATGTTACTCCGACTCCGACTCCGAACTGGAGTCGAAGTCCGACTCCGATCGGAGGTTGGAGCTCCGACCTCCGATCGGAACTCCGACATCATATCGGAGCTCCGACCTCCGATTGGAGTCAGACCGTTTATTTCTCTGCATTTCTAACAGAGAGGTTCGCTCGACATGCGCTCGACGTGGCGCTGGAGAGGAATCCATACAGAGAGGTTTGCTCGTATTGCACTCGACTCAGCGCTCATCCAGAGAGGTTTGCTCGATGTGGCGGTCGAGCAGAACTCTTCCAGAAAGGTTCACTCGACTCAACGCTCGAGCAGAACTCTTCCAGAGAGGTTTGCTTGAAATGCGCTCGACTTGGCGCTCGAGCAGAGCTCTTCCAGAGAGGTTCGCTCGACATGTCGCTCGAGCCAATGTTAAAAAAAAAAAAAATCGGAGTCGAAGTTGGAGCTCTGATTCCGACTATCTATTTGGAGCTACTCCAAATTTTGACGACTCTGTCAGAGTTGGAGCGGAAGTCGGACGGAGTCGGAATTTTCGAAATTCTGCACACCCCTAGGTTGGCAGCCCCGCTTCATACCCAAGAAAGGGAGCATATTTCCTAGAAATCATGCCAAGAATGTGAAGACCTTTCCCTACCAAGGTGATCAGGTCGTTAAAATATATCTGCTCCTCCCCTCGGTTTGTTTTGCATGATAACCATAGATTGTACTCATGTATTAATGTCTGAAATAATAACCCTAGCTAATTTAATTCGTTAGTAATCAAGTAAGTAGTGTAATTAATAGAATATATTATTGTCATGATAATCATATTGTTACATAAAGAAATTAGACCGTATAACTAAATAATTAACTAAAGTACATTATAATTTTAGTCAATATTATATAATCATATGTACAAGCTGAAAATATCCACTTTAATTGGGCCAGAGATGTAAAACTTTTGCTAAAGTGGTACTTGCGAAACTAATGACATGTCTCCAAAAGGAATCTCCACCTCATCAAATGACATTGAATTAGAACCATAAAAAAACCCTAGCTACGTACGTACTCATGTGAACGTACCCAAAGAAAGGAAAATGTTTCTTTGCCGTCCAAGTTTGACCCCTGGTCAAATTTTATTTTTATTTTTTATTTAATAATTAAGAAAATAATTTTAATTATATTGATGTATTTTTTTATTTTTTAAAAATATTTAAATATATTTCAAAATATGAAAAAAAAGCAGCCTGGGCATCATAGTAGCCTGACCCAACAAAAAAAGGTCCTATTACACGTATTACGAGTTTATGGATTACTTTAAAAAAAATGCTTTTTTAACCGATAAACATGTTTAGTTTCTCATAGAGGGCTATAGTTCGGTTTGAAGAATAAATTAAAATGAAATAAATTGAAATAAAAGTTAAAAGTTAAATAAAATATTATTTGAATAGTATTTTTAATATTATTATTATTTTAGAATTTGAAAATTTTGAATTGTTTAATATATTTTGTTTGAAAATTTAAAAAAATTACAATAATGAGATAAAATAAGATGAAACATTTTTTTATATCGGTTGCAATTATGTCAATTTGTTTTTGATGCTAGAAGATAATTGTTCTACCAAGACTTCCCAAGAAACTCACAAATCAAACACAAGTAATAAAGAAAGTCACAAAGAACACAAGATCTTCACATGGTTCGATCCTATTGATCTACATCCACAGCAGGAACAACTAGAAGCCTTCTGTGCTTATTGATGAAGTTTAACAATACAGTTTGTTTACAAGAATATACAACTCTCATTGATCACTTCCTCTATCAATGAGAAAATGTCTCCCTCTCTCGAGTTTTTTTTCTTTGCTCTCCTGTATTTCTTTTTACTTACATCAATCGTATGATCTCCCTAAAAAATGAATCATAATGAACTGCTTTTATAGAGTATACAAGCATAATAGAAGAAACTGCAGCCCTCCACCTCAGCACTTGAGTCTTAGCTGCTTCATTTTCTCCACTTGACATGTGTATAGTTTTAATTGGTTGTCACCTTTTATAACAAATCTCCACCTTGACAAGCCTTTAGAACTTGCAAGATTTCTTTCTCCTTCTTAGTTGTTCCTGTTGGTTCCCCTTAATGGGTACTTTAGTAATTTCTCATGTGAATCACGCTTAGACAGTATCTAAACTTGATTGTAGGTAGAGATTTTGTCATCATGTCAAATGGATTGTCTTTAGTAGGAATCTCTTCCACTTTAATCTCTCCAGCAGATATGATGTCCCTCACAAAATGTAATCTGACATCTATATGCTTGGATCTCTCATGATAAACATGATTCTTGGCTAGGTGTATAGTGCTCTGGTTATCACAGTGTACTGTGATACTGCCATTGATCATACCTAATTCATGAGAGATTGCTTTTAACCATATAGACTTGGTCATTGCTATGTATTCAACCTCAGTTGTTGATAAGGCCACCACTAGTTGTAGGCTTGCCTTCCAACCGACAGCTCCTCCAAAAGCAGTGAACACAAAACCTATTAAGGACTTCCTCGTGTCCAAGTTGCCTACATAATATGAATCTACAAAACCTTGCGGTTCAAAACATACAAGTTTACTTTTCCCAAATCGCAGCCCCAAATGCCTTATACCAGATAAGTATTGAAACACACTTTTGATAGCATGCCAATGTGATTTTCTTGGGTTACTCATAAACCCACTAACTAAGTTAATTGCATAAGTTAGATCAAGCCTAGTGCATACTATGGCATACATGATGCTTCCCACTATGCTAGCATAAGGAATTTTCTTCATAAATTCATTTTCCTCATCTATTTCTAGTATTTGAGAAATCGATAGTTTTGTGCGTTGTCCAATTGAGGTGTTCACTGTTTTTGCTTGATCCATTCCAAACTTGTTGATAACTTTTGAAATATATGACTTTTGAGATATGTAGAAAAGCCATTTTTCCCTTTTCCTTACTATCTCCATTCCTAATATCTTTTTGGTAGGGCCCAAGTTCTTCATCTCAAATTCTGACTCCAATATGCATTTGACTTTATCTATCTGATTTTTATCCTTACATGCTATGAGCATGTCATCCACATATAGTAATAAGTATATTGGATTTTCTTCATGTAGCTTGTAATATACACAACTGTCATAGTTGCTTCTATTGAAACCATTTTGAATAATGTAGGAATCAAACTTTTTATACCACTGTCTTGGGGACTGTTTAAGTCCATACAATGATTTTTTGAGTAAGTAAACTTGGTTCTTTGTGGTTTCAGTTGTGAACCCTTCTGGTGACTGCATGTATATCACATCTTTTAGTTCCCCATATAAGAAAGCTGTTTTAACATCCAGTTGTTCGAAATGCATATCTTGGTGAGCCATAAAGGTAAGCAACAATCTTATTGAGCTGTGTTTTACCACGGGAGAAAATATTTCATTGTAATCCACTCATTCTCTCTATGTGAACCCCTTAGCTACTAGACTAGCTTTGTATCTAGGTAATTCAACCCCTGGTATGCCCTCTTTTATTTTATAGATCCATTTTGATCCAATTAGCTTCTAGTTTTTTGGTGTTTGAACCAATATTTTCCATGTTTTATTTTTGTTTAGAGATTCTATTTCTTTTTGCATTGCAAGAATCCATTTATCAGCCTCTTTACTAGCTATGGCTTCGTGAAATGATCTTGGCTCTAACTCAATTATTTTCTCTGCAACAATAAGGGCAAAGGCTGTTAACTCAACTTACCCATACCTCTGTGGAGGTCTTATAACTCTCATTTCTTTGTCTCTTGCTAGTCTGTAGGAGTCTTCTCCACCTTGAGTTTTGACCTCAGAATTTGTGTCCTCATTTCTGACTTGAGTTTCCTGATGACATGGTATACCATTTGATTGCTCCACCTCAAGGTGCATATCAACAGAAGTGGATTGACATTTCTTATTATTTTTCTGTCCAGCCATTTGCTCCTCATTAAAGATTACATTTCTACTTATAATATACCTTTGCCTCCCAGGCTCATTTACCAATAGTTTATAACCCTTGACACCTTCTGGATACTCCACAAATATGCACTTAAGTGATCAAGGTTCCAACTTGTATGTTTTGGAGTGTGCATATGCTACACATCCAAAAACACTTAAGTTTTCATAACCTGATGGTTTTCCAGACCACATCTCTTGAGGAGTTTTGAAGTTCAAGGCTGAAGATAGGCATCTATTAATTAGGTGCACTGCTGTAACAACAGCCTCAGCCCAAAAAAACTTTGGTAATCCTGATGTTTCTAGCATGCACCTCACCTTTTGCAAAATGGTTCTATTCATTCTCCTTGCTAAACCATTTTTTTTGGAGAGTGTGTCTCACTGTTTTTTGCCTGGCCATGCCCTCTTTCTTACAGAAATCATTAAATTCATTGGATAGGTATTCTAATCCATTATCTGTCCTCAATCATTTAACTTTTCTGCCAACTTGGTTTTCTACTAGACTTTTCCATTATTTGAACTTAGCAAAAGTATCACTTTTATTCTTTAGAATGTATATCATTACTTTTCTGGAATAGTCATCAATAATGGTTAAAAAACACCATGCACCACCATGTGAATTCACTGTTGCAAATCCCCATAGATCTGAGTGAATGTAGTCTAAAATCTGCTTGGTTTTATGAGTTGCTGTCTTGAAGCTAACCCTTGTTGATTTCCCAAGAATGTAGTCTTCACATAAAGGTAATTCCCCAAGCTTTTCATCCTTTAATAGGCCTTGTTGGCTGACATGTCTCAGCCTTCTGTGTCATAACAAAACCTTGTCTTCCATTTGTTTTAGGACTAATGAGGCTTCACCAGTTACTGTCTTCCCAACCAGTGTGTAAAGCTCATTCTTTATTATACCCTTCATCACAGTAAGGGACCCATTTGCAACCCTTAAAATTCCAGATTTAGATTTAAAGGAGCAGCCAGATTAATCTAGCATCCCTAGAGAAATCAAATTCCTCTTCAGCTCAGGTATGTATCTTACTTCCCTGAGTAGCCTTTTCATACCATCATGCATCTTCAATCTTACTGTCTCAATTCCCAAAATTTTGCAGGATTTATTATTCCCGAGAATCACATGTCCTCCACCAAGGTCAGTGAAGGTTTCAAACCAAGATTTAGTGGGTGTAAAATTTCTCAAATTTCATCCCTAAAACTAAAATTTCTTGTAGTGTATTCTCTGTAAAGTAGTGATGATACAAATACGGTAGTTGCTAATTTGTCATAAATTAACAAATAAATTATAAACTAAAAAACATAAAAAGAAAAAGAATAAGAGTTTGAAAAGTGATGCATAGGTGATAGGTGTCGTGGCCCATGGGCCATGCTGCATGCAAATTGTGAAATATCAATTAATTGAAGGAAAAAAAAAATTAGGGGACACTGTCCCATGTTCTGGAAAATTCTTCCGAGAATCCGAATAGTAACATGGACGTGGCTGTTTTATTGCCACATATCTTCACAGACTTATTCACCGCATATATGATATATAATATAGATAAAACACTCACTCACTTTATACAAAGTAACAAACGTGAAACGGCAAGCTGCAGCTTAGATTAATTAGCGATTGAGTTTCGTTTACCTTTCAAAATGCAGACTATACAGCAGAGTTCTTCAACGTTAGACGGTGCGAAGAGCCAGAGAGACTGCCAGTGCATACGAGCAAGATGGGCATAGATGCAAGAGAGAGATTAGAGAATGGAGAGTGAAATACAAAAGCCTAAAGGTATGAAAAAAAATTTGTTAATTTCATATATAAAAGCAGAGTTTTTGAGTTCCGTTAGATTTTTTGGGATTTCCTAGAAGTAGATTGAAGCCATTAAATTACAGTCATTATTGTGAATTTTGGTTTCCTAAGAGAAGTTGCAGCGTCTGTAATTAATAGAAATTTATATTTTCTTTTTATAATTATTAACATTTTTTTAACCGTTGGCTTGTTAATTTATTTCAGATGAGTTTTTAATTTCTTTATTTAGTATAAATATATATTTTTTTTACTTAATTATTTTTTTAATATTTTTTGAGGCCTTCTTTCACTACGGGGCCTTAGGCAACTACCTAACTCGCCTTATGGGAGAGCCGGCCCTGTTAATGGGTGTAAAACCAAGAAGACCACCACATCCGAGAAGGAGATCACTTTATGCAATATCTCTTTATAGTTAAAATATTTTAGTAAACAATATATTATCCAATTTATAAAAGTTCCACTAACAAAGGTACGACCTAAATGAAGGAGCAAGTGTTACCTAGCTAGATATGGGCATATATCCCAAATTGTCTAAACATGCTTAGTTTCTTTTGTTACATTATCAATTTTCTAACAAATTTAAATCGAAGATAAAACGTGAATTAATTAATAATTTAATTTATTATTTAACGTTTAATAAGGAATAGGTTAAACTCTCAGCTTAATACCAACAGAAACTCTTTTCAATGAATAAGGAGAAAGAATCTCATGCATGGGAGCTCTTTTCTATATATCTATTGTCAGCTTCAATCATTTTCCTTTTCTTTCGAACTTTTATTATCATTGTTTTCTTTTGTCTTGAGTTAAAATCGTTGGGAAGAAATTTGAGAAAGAAATATTAATTGTTTTATTCCGAGGGAAAAGTGAAATCGATATTAATGCATTCCCAAAAACTTATACACTTCGAATTAATTTATCTTCCCAAAAACTTATAAACTTCGAGCACAAAAAATTGTTGTGCTAGCTTTTAATGGCCTCGTACGTACCAATATATTGCTTTCATATTCCCTGTACGTAATTGCCAAGATCACTAGAATACATATGTTGCACAGTTTCTACTTTTACATCTTGCCAAGACTAGAATCATTGTGCTTAACTTTTAGAAAAATGATAAATATATTAATTTTCACAGCACTTTACACAATAATATTTTAAAAATAAAGATATTTTTGTAAATTAATTACCTTATAAAAATAACATTATTTTATATAAATACCTTTATTTTACAATATATATTTTGAAATATATATGTTATATGGCTATCATTACTATGATTTTTTGTAAGAATGTTTCAACATTTTGTGGTGAAGTTCACATTCATGATGAAGCAATTAATATGGATAACCCGACCATTCCCCAACTGCTTTCCATATATGCATGTCATGAATCTGTCTCACTGTTATGGAAAAATCTCGTAGAAAGTTCCATTGAGTACCAAAGATTAATATATACAAAAGATATTATCCAATTTATTGTCTGTCTCATGAGTAAATGTGAAAAACTCTTTAATAAAACATGCTTAGGGTCTGATTGAGAACATTCTGCTTACGTATTTTTAGTTATTTTTAGATATTCTCAACTTTAATTTTTTCTCATGTTCAAAAGTCTACTAAAATATGTGAAGTCAAACTATTTTACTATTATTCATAAACTATTTATAGATATTCTTAATATCCAAACGAGCCCTTAGATTTATTAAACCGGACCACTGAAACAGTGAAATAATCCACCGAATCTTTATGTAATTACCAGACCGAAATAAACTAGAACTAGGCTAGAAATGCATGAAACCGGCCCAATTCTCTACGTACATGGACTTGATTCATTTGATTCCTGAGATTTGACCACCAGTCATGGCCCTCTAACATGATTAGCTATCAAATTTAATTGCTACACTCAATGTAATGTTATGCACAATATTATAAATTTCGTAAAGGCTTTTTGTAAAAAATTTATCTCACTAAAAAAGAATAAGTTATTTTATTTTTATTTTTTTAAGATGATATCTATTTTTTTACAAAAACTTATGTGGGACTTGTATAAATCATTTTTTATTCTTTTCTCATCAGGTAATATGCACGGATGCCACGTACAACGCGTTTTTATTTTTTAATACAATTGTATCAATACTTTGTAAATGCGTACTAGAAAAAGGCTAAAAACATGTTTCCATGACAATTCTCCTTCTAGTATCAACAAAAAGTTGGAACATGAAAGGTCATACTAAATTAGGGGTGGGCAGCGAGGTAGCAGGTTGTGGCACACTGCTAACCCACCACAACCTGCTAACCAGCCCTCGTCCACCCTGCCTGCCTGTGCGGGCAACCCCCAACCGTGCAGGGAGAAATCCCAGTGGGGGTCGGGGCGGGGGCCCAGCCTGCTGGGATATATATTTATATACAATTTGTTAGAATTTTAGTCTACAATTTGTATTGCATTGGCCTCTTAGGCCAACCTTTATATAGGGGGCCAAGACAATATGAGTTCCACATTGCTTAAACCCTACACTAAATTTTTGGATCCAAACCTTACACCTGCCCATGCACCCACGGGGAAGGGGTGGGGCAGGGTCTAAATTAACATTTGTCTCAAAAGTTTAAACTAATTCCTCACGAGTGGGTAAAACTCTGCTTTAATTAATGAATCCAACAAAGAAGATGACGCTAAACAGAATAATGATTATTCTATAGGTTAGTTTCAACAGATAATTCACAGGAAAGAAGACAAGTGAATTGTCCAAAAACACAGAGAAACGCCTCTGATGTTTAATTCAAAATCAAAATTCAAGAATGGTCTAGTCAACTCATAAGCCGGGCTATAATAGCAAAATCCCAATAATCATGCTAAAATTAAATACGTAATAAAAGAAGTAATTTGTCAAGAATTTGGCTCAAATCGAGTTTAAAATCACTTCCTAATCAGTAAATGAAATGTTACCATAAAAATATCTAAAAATAGGAATTCAGAGGGAAAAACAATGAAATTTGGCATTGAAAATGATGCACACCGAGCTATGCTCGGTGCCCATAATGTGTATGCTGAAAAAAGCTTTCTGAATTGGGGTTATATGCACAATTATAATACCTGTAACCAAAGTTGGCAAAATATATACTGAAACGTGCTCAAAACTGCCTCTATGAAGAATAGATCACGATTTCTTATCATCTTTGTGTTGACAACTCGGCATCATCTGACTCGAATCCTCTTGCGTCCGAAGATTATTATTGAAAACCTTTACTATTATAACGTTTTAAGTTATTACTTATATACAAAACTTAAAATTATAAAAAGAAATAAATGTAGTTCTTTAGTTTCTACTTTATAACAACTCTAGCATTAAAGCTGGCTGAGAACTAAATTTATTTCTTTTATAGTATAAAAGAATAAAACAAATTGGGAAATGAAATATAACGATTTTGATCCCATAACTTCTCGACTTATGATCGAGAAAAGGATGTCATGATGAAGATAGTTTCTTTAGTTGAGAACTCCCGCTGTGTTGGATCGTAGAACATACAAAGGTAACTTCCAAAATTAGAAGCATGAAGCTCCCAACAAAAAGGGACGATAGATTCTAGACCGGTGGAAAATAACGTCAGCATGTGAAGACCAAGTGCTTGCTAGTTCTGGATCTTGGTGACGCTACGCATTGGGAGACGAGTAATCCTAGATAAAAATGGAACAGCACAAGTCGCGTATTACTTTTGAAAAAAAATAAAATTTATTATTATAAGATTAATTTTTTTTTAAGTTGATCTCATATTTTTTATTAAAAGGATTGTATGGCGATTGCATGTCTCATGACTGGTGTTGGGATTAATTGGCTATCAACCACTAATTTGAAATATAATAGCAGAAATAAAAATTAAAAAAAAAAAAATCAACAATCACACAAAGAACATCAAATTTTACGTGGTTAAACTTAGAACAAGCCTACAACCACAAGATGAATCGATCTCAAGGAATTCACTATCACAAAATAAATTACAAGAAATGTATAACATATCACTCCTCAATCCCAAAAACTCCAATACACCCAGTAAGCTCTTAAAATCTTACAAAAGTAGTTCTCTACTCTTCTCTCTGTCCTGGCCGCTCAAAATCTCAATACAATGAAAAAATAACATGTATTTATATTGTACAGTGCGGAAAACCCTAATTATGAACATTCACTTTAGCGGCATGTCGAGTGAAAAATTTGCTTGGCTTTCACTCAAGCTGACTATTAAGCGGACTATCTAGCGAACAATTTGTCTGGGGTTCACTCGAGCTAAGGTCGGACCACAATTAAGCCAAGTCTCCAGAATGACGTTTTCAACAAAAATTATGCCACACTCAACAACTGTAAATATCATTTCTTTAATAAAGAAAAAGAATGAGAAATAGATTCGAAGAGAAAATGCCTCGTAATTATGAAAAAGCAAAGTGTTATGTTATGTTTTTTTCTTTTAGATGGGTTTTGGATAATGAGATGAGATAAAACAGTTTTAGATGAAAATTAAAAGTTAAATAAGATATTATTAGAATATTTTTTTAATATTATTATTATTTTGGTATTTGAAAAAATTAAATTGTTTATTATATTTTATGTAAAATTTTGTAAAAATTATAATAATAATATGAGATGAGATGAGTTGAAATGGTTTTGATATCCAAACTGAGCATTAATATGACCTTGACAGTGCCACTGCCATCCGTTTGAGCGTTAAACTGGTGCAATAACATTTTCCTATACAGAAACCGCAAGACATGGGCACAAAGCCATTTGGCGAGAAGCAATTGGCTAGTGTGAAAATGAGGTTTAGAGCATTAGCATTGACTTCATCAAAGCCATCTTTAAAATTTGATGAAAAGTACATATTTTCCATAAATTCAAAACCACCCTATTCATAACCCCACATTGGATTAGCCATTTGATTCATCAACATAATAATTTAATATTATTTTTTAATAATAATATTATTTTTTTCATTTTTTACAACTACACTAACCATTTGTTAATTAATAATTTAATTTATACTTAAATTATTGTTTCCCAACTAATTTTTTTCCTCAACCTAATTATCCAATAAACACATTTTTTCAATTCTTCTTCTACCAAACAATCACATATACAATTTTTGAAACAACAAACGCATTTGTTTAAATGATTGCATGAAAGTATTTTGTTCTGATTGTGATTCTTTTTATACAAATGACCTTTACTTGTTTCATCTAGACTGACTGTATGATTATTTGGTTCCATGAATGTCAATCATTGCACTTTTGTGCTTACAAGAATTATTTAGAATGCTTAATGTTTAGTTGACTATCAAAACCAAAGTACGAAACACACATATAGCAGACCACATAGCATACAAACCAAGCAAACTTCATTTCAGATCTTAATACCGACCAACTTATTCTTAAGCATACATTTAGCAGACCACAGAGCAAACCCCATTTCAACAATATGCTTTCCCCACCACCATAGATCAAACCAGTTTTGAAAATAAAGCAAACAATAGATATAAAAATGTATCAAATCCAACGTTGACCCAAGCTAACGGAGATCCTTGCTGCCAATTGCAGCTGAAAGCTCCAGAAGAGGAGTTGGGCTAAGTCCAATTCTAGAAGAATCAATTGATGCATGAGAATAAAGATACAGAACATCCAGCTAAGCTACAATACAGATAAAATGTCAAATATTTAACCATTAAAATGTCAGTCAAATATGGACAATAAATTCATAAGAGTTATATCTGACATTAATTAAAATTTATCATTATGGTTAAGAATTTATACTAAAAAAGTAGAGATCTAAATGGTCCTACTAATATCAATTCTACACTGATACAACAAGAATGTACCTCAATTGAAATTACCCAAGTATCCCTAATTATGCACGTTAAAGCTAAACAAAAACTATTAGCATGGATTAATAACCAATATAAAATATTAAGAGCATTAACACAGTAATTTGGTTACAAAGGGATTTCATTCGAAGAACTCCTCAAAGGTAAAACCCTACAGGGTAAGCAAACCTGGGAAAATCAATTTTATCGATTAAGATTATTACAAGTAAAACGTTCAGAATTCCTTTGTAACTAGACACTTTTACCCATGACATGCGACCCGCTTGTCTTCTACCGTAGTAAGTAGTCAGAATCTCTGACATTCTCCAATCTTTGTCTTTCCTACTGGAACCTCCAGTGGTTAATCTTGAACACGACAACTCTCCCTTGGAGTATACTCTCACTCAATCCCATGGACTGAGTCTTTTTGGAAAATCCTTCTCTCAAGAATTTTCTCTTGCACAATCTCTTGAAGTTTTACCTAGATCTTCAAGCTCTCAAATACTTGTGAATATGTGCAGTTCAAGTGTCATCTAAAACCCTCAGTCGACTCTTCAATAAATAAGTAATGTTGTCATTGATTTGGAGATGGATTCTGCTTACAGGTTTATCTAGAATCTCAGTTAGATACGTTGCTCACTATTTGCGAACATCTCAGACTAGATCACTTCTTCTGGATTGCCTCGAGTTCATATATAGTTTGCATCTTTATCTTTTCAATTAACTCTTAAACTCAAAACCTGCCTATGACTCTTGTAAACTCTTATCTTATAATATTAACAAGATTTTATAAGAGTTACAATTCAAACACTCATCATTATCGAATGCACTCCTAAAGTCCTATCAAATTTACATTCATCCATAATTCAATTTGAGTACAGACTCATCTAATTCTAGCCAAATATAAATTACATTTACATCAAGGAAGAGAAATCAAAATAGCATGTAGAAACATGCCATAATCATAAACAAGCAAGTACTTGAGGTGGAAAAAAAAAAAAAATGGCCTAAAGAAAACTAGTAGAATCACTTTAAGCCTATCGAAACAACAAAGGATATACTTTTTTTTTTAATAAATAAGAAGGTTACTGTTAATGCAAGTGTGTCTAAGTTAGTCATACATTGGATCCATATAAGACATGCGGCAGACACATTCAATCCATTACATATTTGGCTTAATTACATAGATAGAACATTGATCGATGGGATACAAATTGAAAAACAAAAATCATTCAAGTGCAAATGGAAAAGTTGGAATAAACTGATATTAATTGTAATATCCACAGTGAGATAAAATAACAGTTGATGCTACTGTAAAACATTCAAATCGTCACCTATAACTTATCTTGATGGCCCTCAAGAAACGTGGCTGAGTCATTTACAAGCCTGCCTTCTTCATCTTGAAAGATATGCAAGTGATAAGAAATTCAATGAGAAAGGTCCAGAGTAAGGCAGTGTCAACAGTCTACCATGGTGAGTTCCATGTTTCTGAATTATTGATTTATTTTATATTTGTTAAGACTTAAGGCTAAGACCCAGGCTATCAGATCCAAAATGAACACGGCAACAAGTAACAACATGAAGCCATGCCTTCAACCCAAGAATTCTCATTATTTGAAATCGGAACTCTCAGCTCAATCAATAGTATATTAATACATGTTCAATTCCACCAAAATGGGCCTAAAAACTAAAAAACTTATAATCCAAACACGCTGAGATGAAATACCTGAATTAGACCAAGATGGAGTGCTCGATTGAACTCGGAGCTGAGAATACAATAATTATGGAATATGTGAGAACACAAAAATGGAAAAGCTGGAATCAAAAACCTAATTTGAAATTTAAAAAAATTGCAAATACTTGAAGAATACCAGCTCAGAAACCTTGTGATTCAGAATAGAAATGCAAGAAAATATCTTCCAGCAGTGATTTTCTGGATTGGGTAGTGATTTTCTCGACCCCTCAAGAGGGATTTACTCGAACAACATCAAGATTTCTTCATGCTCCTCAAGCGCGATTTAGATGGGGAAGGGTGAGTTTATGAGGTTGTGTTTAGCGAAACCTAAATAAAAAATGGAGAGAAGGGAAGAAAGGGAGTGTCGGGTTGTAGAGGGAAGAGCGAAAGAGAGACAAAAGAAAGGGAAAAGAGAAAATAGAGAGGAAAAATTAAAAGGGAGAAATGAAACTTTTTTTCGGATTCATGGGAGAAAGAAATGGGAGAAAGGGACGCGAGAGGAAGAAATAGAAGAGAGAAAGGGAAGAAAGGTCTGGGAGAAAGAAACGGAATTACGGGCGAAAATAGAGAGAGAAGTTGGAATAAGTGATTTTGTAATAAAATAACCGGATAGATTATGAACAGTAAGTCTTCAAATATGAAGACGAAAATAAGGGCTTGTTTGGATTCGCAAGTTATCTCAGCTCATCTCAGCTCATCTCAACTCATCTCACTACAATTCATTACTATTCAGCAACTTTAACTCATAATTCACTACTATTCACAACTCATCTCATTACTATTCACAATCCATCTTAACTCATCTCAGCTCATCTCAAATTTCATGTCGCTTAAAGTTTGAGTTTTCATCTTTATTGAATCCAATGCCAACGTTTTAAATCCTTGATTCATCAAATTTTAGAGATTCTTTCATTTTACCGAAACTGATGCAAGTGTTGATCCAAGCTTAAGAGCATCATCATTAGTTTGGTCAAATTCATCTTCAAAATTTAACTAATATCACACTTTTTTGCATTTGCATATTACATTTGAATTCAATCATCACATTGGATTAGTCATTTACTCTCTATATAATAATAAAATATTTTTAATTTAATTTATTTGTATCACATTTTATAATTCTGTCAATTTAATATTAATAATAATTATATTCTAATTAAATTAATATTAAAAAATTCATATTTCCAAATAACGTTGTAACATTTTACTACCAATTTCACTAACATTTTTCCTTTCGTATAACCAGATTTTTAAACTTATTTTAATTTTTAACTCATATACAAATAGCATGGTAACATTTTAAATTAACGTTTAGTTTGAGTGAGAAATTGTCGTTCCCTTTCGTATCCATAGAATTACCGTTTTCGCGTGTGTAGTTGAAGTGAAAAATTAATATTTTAATTTTTAGTGAATCAATTGTAATTCTTTATTTTTAACCAATCACTATAATAGAAATTTAAATTATTTTAGATTTGTCCAGTCAATATAAGTTATTTTTTATATAAATTATATAAATTTTAGTCTATTTTTTTATTTGATCAAGTCAATTAAGATGCTGTCATGACAATGTGAAAAAAAGGAAACGAAAAGATTTCTAGGATTTTCGTTTGAGAAAGATGGGTGGATTTCTAGCACTCGGTTGAAAATGTAGTACTGGAGAGTCGGAGACCATTGCTAGGCTTTGGAGAGAGAAGGCACGAGTGCCGAGTCTGCCGACACCGAGTGGTTCTTTTATCTCATAGGGGAAGGTTGCGTGCTCGATTTGCCAATCATAGCGTCTTTATTACACCCCATTCGGGGACTCATGACATTGATGACAATATTGGCGGACAGGTTCAAAAATGTGTTTAATTCCACGTAAGTTATTCTATTTAGTATTTATTATATAGTTTGAAGGCTTAGAATTGAATCAATTATTCATTATATATCTTGATTCTATAATCCTTAAAGAATAATGATAGGGTTACTACTCTATTACTATCTATTTACTACCTAATTTGTATTTGATTTTTTTTTTAATTTTTTATTTTACTTAATAATTAAGAAAATAAATATTATAATGGTATATATTTTTTTAATTTTTTTTTAGTGATTAAAGATGTTAAAAGAAATACTTAAAAAAAATTAAAAAAAAATTTTGAAATGTATAGATGGATAGTAGATGATATAAGAGTAGTAAACAATGTGTATGAATCAAAGATAAAATGAACGATTCTTTAATTACGTGATCATTTAAGAGTAGTAATGACGTGGGTTTTGACGTCATCTCCGAAGAAGTCCCTACCTCCTAAAAACTATCAACGTCAACAACTTGCCTGCCAAAGGACAATAAAGGTGTGACGGGGCGTTTGAGAACACAATGCCGTAAACCTAAGGTTCAGCAAAAGCCATCCTAATTCCCATATTGCATAGAGCTAGAGAGAAAATGGAGCTGAACAAAGGTACTGAGGAAATGGTGGAAGCTCAGTTTGGGCACCCGCACTTTATACCCAAGAAAGGAAGCATATTTCCTCGAAAGAGAAGATCGGTGAAGAAGATGGTGCTTGATTCCGTACTCAAATCCATTGCCACACATCTTTGCTGTCTAAACCGCCACCCCAAAAACCCAGCTGAGAATTATGCGAAGAACGTGAAGATCTTTCCCCACCAAGGTCGTTAAATCTCTGCTGCCCTACCCACATGGCCATACCATTACATGATTTCTGTTCGTCTTTCTCTGTTTTTGGTTATGGTTAAGATGGTGTTTGTTTTACTTCATTCGATGGTCTCTGTTCTTATCTTAGATTGTACTGTACTATCAAAATTAACAATCCTTGGGATTGCAGATTAGTAAGTTTCGTTCTTCGTGCTGGATCTATAATTGTCTGGGTTTGTTTTGTGCCTGTATCAATGTACTCGTTTTGTCTGGGTTTGTAGTTCATGGACAAAATATTAAAGACAGGGTGATTTATTTCTCTGTCTGTTATCTTTCCCTTACGGGTGCAAACAAGTACAAAGGTGTGCTTTTCTTCTCCATTTTCTGTTGGGAATCCATGAATGTTTCGTACTACTCCTCCCACATGAAAATATCCACTCTGGGACATAGATAAATGCTAAAAACTTCCTTTTCTCTATAAAATTGGATGTGCCAAAATTATAGAGTTTTTTCCTTGGAAAGAGAGGAACGATCAATCTACTTGGGGTTCCTCTGTTCTGTCTCGAATGAAGAATATATTTTGACCCTTTGGGAGTTGAGCAAAGGAAAATTGAAACTGAAGCATAATAAGCTGCCTAGCAACTCCCAGAATTCAGAAATAAGTCATTCAGACCGAAACCCAGTTTTTGCCTTTTTGGAGTACTTTTTCTTCTTTAAGGTACCCAGAAGCCCAAAGAAGCATTGATGGAAAAATAACTGAAGCTTTCAATCCTCATTGAACCATTGTAAAGAAAGTTAAGAATCCAGCAGAAACCCAGTTCATAAATTCCACCAGAATGCAAATCTAACTCCTACCCACAAGAGTAGGAAAGAAAATTACAAAAATTTATGTCTGTGAGGAGCGGCAGTAAGGAGTAGTGGTTGAGCTTTCGGAAACAGAGGACTCTGTGTATTTAAAAAATAAATGTAATCTAATCATATACAAAACAAAACAAAAATACATCCAAAATAAATGTCATCTAATCATACAAGCATCCGTAATGGGTAGAAAGAGTTGATCTTCAAATGAATTAAGAACAAAAAGTAGCTGAGCTGATCGAAGTACCAATCTCAGATTTTTCATGTTCAGGCACTGCAGATATTGGTTCAATCACCCGTTGAGAAGGCAGTAGACAGAGGAAGGATTCTCAAGATGACAGACTTGTGCTTATAATCTATCCAAAATGAGATTTAACTCTCACGAAAAGAGATTTAATAGGAATACCACCAAAATTGGAGAAAACTGCACAGAACCAGCTAAAACGATGGTGAACAGTGAAATTTGGGGCGCGAGGGGGGGACATTGAGGTTGCCTTTGATGTTAAAGTGAGTTGAGTTGAGTTGAGTTGAGTAGAGATGATAAAATATTGTTAGAATATTATTTTTTAATATTATTATTATTTTAGAATTTTAAAAAGTTGAATTGTTTATTATATTTTGTATTGAGATTTGAAAAAGTTGTAATGATGAGTTGAGATGAGTTAAGAGAGGTTTAGTAACTAAACGAAACCTGAATCGTTCCAAAATTGGGCTCAACCGGTGGTAACGGTCTGGAAAGATGAAGATCCGGCCGGCAAATGTGCAAAATTGGGCCTCGAAACAGTAAAAAGAATCAATCAAAACCAATATTAACCTGGGCCCGAATTAAAGAGAACTGGGCTGAAAATGAATGGAACCGGCCCAGCCTTCTAACTACATGGACTTGACTCATTCGAGTACTGATAAATGAAACGGCAACTTAGTAAAATTAACTATCTAATTGAACAGCAACACTTAGACAATACATCATGATACATATATTTGGTTGAAGTTGAGTACATCATTAACTTTTGTCTCTACTTTTCTTATTTCATCCATATTGATCATTATCATTATGATTTCTGGTAATTATGATATCGGTATTGGCTATCAATATTTGGTAATTTAGCTATCGAGTTATTATATTCTTAATCCGATGTGTAGATCATACCATTTGTATCACTTAAATAATAAAATTTTGATTCTTAAGATTTAAAATTTAAAAGTTATCTGTTAAATTAAATTATTTCATGTAAAGACTATACTAGGTATAGTCTATATTAGGGGTGCTACCTGCACCATACGGTGCGTGATAACCCCCTCCCCGCACCCCGTCCTGCTGGGAGGGGGTAGGCCGGATTCCCAATCCGCCCCACCTCATATCCACTTAAAAAAAAGACTACATTTCACTAAGTTTAAAAATAATTCCTAGGTTCAAAAGTGATCAAAAATATATTTTTAGACTTAAATTGTATATTTAAATTTCATAAATATGACTAAATTTAAAAATTATGTAATTTTTAAATTTGCTAGTACATATTTTATATAAGTTGTCGTGTAGTAGCTTTTAAACTATGTAGTTTTTAAATTTGCTAATGCATATTTTATGTAAGTTGTAGTTTTTAAACTATACAGTTTTTAAATTTGCTAGTGCACACTTTGTGAACAAGTCTAACAAATATATTTATAATTATATATATTTATGTTTTTGCTAGTACACAATTTGGTAGTTTGCTAGTACATAATTTGTAAAATATAAATATATATATATTTATGTTTATATACATATAAATATATAAGGGGTGCGGGGTGAGGTTGAGCCCTCCCCGCCCCCGCTAGTGGGGCTAGATGCGGCCGCCCGCCATGAGGGGGCAGGGCAGCGGGGTGCAGCGCCCTGTTGCCAACCCCTACTCTACATACTGACTAATAATTTTGTGTAAATACATATGATAAAAAATAATAATAATAATAATAGTTGACTACATGTCTCAATTAACATTTTTGTTATAATACCCACAAAAAGGGGGAACACAAAATTTCGTGCTAAACTGGTTTGTCGTGTGAGATGGATTAAGATTAAATCATTATAACTTTCTTAAATCTTCACATAAAATATAATGAATAATTAAACTTTTTTAAATTTAAAAATAATAATAATATTAAAAAATAATATTCTAATAATATTTTATTTAACTTTCATCTCATCACAAATCATTATCTAATCCTTACTTGAACTTCCGAAAACATATGAATTATATATTATATTATAATTTGACTGCTCTTGTGTTGGCTAGATTGTCTTTTAATGTAGGGCCTCTTCTCTGACATGTTAAATTATTACTTATTATAAAAACTTGTAATTATAAAAATAGTTCAATTTAATTATTTAGTGAATATTTTGTATTTTGTATTTAATTTTTTTATCTTATTTTTTAAAATTCATTAAAACATTTTAATTAAAACAATTTCACTGCTAAATTATTAGTGGCAAAATACCTAAAAATATTTTAATAAAATTGCTTTTGAAAAAGAAAATTATTAAATATATTTAAGAAAAACTTACAAAGAACTTATTTCTCCACATGTCAGTTATTGATATGTTGAAAATCATGAAATTTTAAATTTTAAAATAAAATTAACAAAATTAGACATGTAAGTAAAAGTATAAGTAAAACTGTAAATACATATAGCATTACTCTTTAAAAAAAAATAATGTACGCATAAAGGAATTATTTTTGGATTTTTATCCTCTGAATCGCGTGACTTGTGAAGGCTGAATTCAGCATTAAATTATGCATATGCAAATGTAAAATTTTCATAATATGACATAATTTTGCATTTGGCTATTCCACTCAAAACTTGTTCACACATTATATTATTCATCTATTAGTTAAAATAATAATAAAATATTATAAATTTAATAATTTTTTTTTTCAATTTTTTTGTTCTATTAATTTTTTTTTTCTAAATTAAGTGTTATATGGAAATATTAATGTTTTATAATATTAATTTTTTTGTTCTATGTCAATACTTATTCCTTTACTGGGCTTGATGCACTTTGTATAGAGGTTGGACTAGAAAAGCAACTACTTCACATTGGAAAAATTGAGGGAAGCAAGAGAGGAAGAAAATAATAAACAAACATTTGGTTGAAGTACAGTATCAAGTCAAATATGACCGAAGGAGTTGAATCACTGTAGCTAAAAGTTATTTAGTTTTACACTTGTATAATCTAATACAGTCCATTTTCATGTTTTATTAACCATTTGAACTTTTACATTTGCATTTAGATATTTCAATGCGAATGCTCTAACAAAGATATTCCCATGTCCCCACAATCCACTTAATATCTATCCCACGTATCCATCCCAAATAGATTTTTTTAATTTTTAATTTTTATCATTTTGTTTTCAAATTTTTGATTAGGTGGTTCTGCCGTCACCGCTGGACTCCCGAAGTTTTTTTTTTTTTGCTTTTTTTTTTCACATGTTTTTATTAACATTTTAAAATTTTTTCTTAAAAAAATTCAACATCATTTAAAAATATTTCCTTAATGTATATTATATGATGGTATTGTCACGTGACACCCAAAAGCTATACGATCTCATGAATTAAAGGGTGTTGCATGCCCAACAAATGAATAAAGTATAAAATATACTTTAAAATCTAAATCACATGGAGAAACATTTTAATTAAAAACCATAAAAGAAATTAGCCAAAAGTCAAGAAAAATCAAAAGAAAAGGAAACAAGTCCAAAAAGCTAAAAAGCAAAAAAAACAAAAAAAAATGGAAAAAAAAAAACAGAGAAAAAACCTAAAAAATAAGCCCCTTGTTATTAAAGAGCGAGGTACTTTATATGGTAGGTCTATTAAATATTTGAAGACTTCATTATTATTCTGTTGTAATAATGTTATTAGAATAAAAACTAAGGGATATATATAGGAATTTCCAACAATTTTCTCAAACTAACTCCCATATTAATGCTTCAAAAATTAAAAACCCTATATTTGGAAATAGACTAGAAACCTCAGGTCGAATAATCTCTAGATCACGCAAAAACTAAAAGAGAAGTCACCTAGATAGATAGTTGCAACATAAAGCAATAGCATGCACCTAGATGATCAAACTCTAACTAATTATCAAATCATTCGTTGGTTCAAAAGTTTAAATTGATAAAAAGATATAGATTTAATTAATTATATACGTAACATTTCCGACCATCATATGCAGGTCATAGTTTGTCTCAATAGATTGGTCCAATACAAATAATATTTAATAATAAAATAAAGTATAGAATCAGGATTAGAATTCAACTTATATTCTAATATTATCTAAAATCGCAATTTATCCCAAAAATAGAAATTGATAAAAAATAATAAATTTAATAATGAGTTATAACCTTAACAGTAATTATAAACAGAATCCTTACATCTCTTCTAATTCAAGTGATATGTGTACGTGTGAGTGTTTATATCCACGTGATATGGCCTGTAATTGGGTGCCTCAAAATACTATATGTTCAAAAGAGTATACTCATTCAAGCTGTCAAAGATATTTTTGATTCACCAATAGGAGTATTGAAGTAGAAAAATCGAAGACGTAATTAGGGAGCTAGCGAGCCTTGTTGCCTGCCGGTCTTCTTTTTTTGTTCCGTGCATCGGTGCAAATTTCAGAAAGACAAAGTTCTATATAAATGAGCAATACTGTTCAACTTTCTTAACCTTTCTAACTTCTATACACTATATTTTTTTATTCTTTTATTTATCATCTATATATTACATATTTTATAAAAAAATTATAATAATTAAAAAAATGTAATATACGAAAATTGTGTGAATAATGAGATCGAGGTTGTATAGCTTTTATATATATATATATAGAGAGAGAGAGAGAGGATATGATCTTGCTGACAATGTTACCAAAATAAATAACAATTACAAAGATGATGTAGTTTTTTTTTTTTTAAAGGGAATATAAAGATGTGAGAAGTTAGTTATATAAAATGAATTGTTCATCAAAATAATTAAGCAGTAAAATCAAATTGAAATAAAAAATAATTTCGTTTTTAGGTATAAACTCTTCACTAATTGCTGATATAATTAGCATTTCTTTTTATTTTACTTTCTAATTAATGAAGTATTTTTTAATTTTTAATTTATTTTATGATTAAGGAAGTATTTTTTTAATAATTTTATAAATTTTTTTTAAATATTTAAAAATATTAAAAAAATCTCTATAAAAAATAATTAAAAAAATATATAAAAAAAAATACATGTTAAAGTCAACGGTAGCTCTAGCAGTACCCTAAATTTTATTAATCAACTTTTTTCATTATCCTAATTTCCTAGTCCTTGATGATGTATTTAGAATCAAAACGATTCATAAATAAGTGCCTTGACTTAACCAAACCAAAAAAGAAAAAAAAGTAAGAAATAAAGAAAGAAAAGCGTCACATCATCAGTTCATCAGCATCGATCATCATGACTCCCGGCATGATAATAATAGGTTTCTAATCGGTAAGCTGCATGTGCCTTGACCACTCGCCATGGTTAAATAAAATTTAATTCTTAGCTTGGTCTTTAAGCGTCTCTCGCATTGGTTCATATTGATAATAAGTCTTTTACAGGTCCTTTTCAAAAAAAGAGTTGATTCTACTAAAAAGGAAAATATTTTTTTTATACATGATTTTCTTGATGTGATTTACTTTTTATAAAATGACTGGACAAGGGTTGTATATTTAATAATATTTATATAAAGAATTGATCATATCTATAGGAAGAAATAAGTAATAGAATATACACTTGTCGAGCTATTAATAGTAAGTTTATAATGGAAAAAATCCTATTACTTTATTTATGATGGTCCGTATATGTTCGGACAAGACCAACAACTTACTTCCTATAATATATATATATATATATATATAGTTTTGGGGGTGGGTACATAAAAGTCAGGCCAACCAAATTCCAAAAATCTTAGATAATGGTCCCATGCATGCACGTGTGCGTAATAACGACGGACAGGCCAATCATCAAGAAACTAATTCCCAGATATTCATAGTGAGGATTTGGTGAGATAATCTGTTAATTAATTGGCTAGCTACCTTATTGATAACCTTTATCCAAAGTACTCCTTCTGACTAGGCTCAAAAGCAGCAGCAGCAGCAGCAAAGGTAGCCAGCCATTTCACTGATCATGATCCTTTCTCTCGTCGGCTTCTAGCACAAGAATTAATTAATACTCACATTAATTAGGGGGAAATTATCATGATATTCAGATCTTGTTGTCAACCAAAAGAATGGAGATCAGTTGATAGAAAAATATAAAGGGAAAAACTTATATTTTTGGCCTACTAATTAAGATTAGCCGGTATTTCATTCTATGTTAGTACAAGAAAAATGAATATTTATACGAATTATTAATGATAAAAATAATTATTTATTATGATAATAAACTCATTTAAAAAATAATCATTTTTAAAGAAAATAATTCATAAAAAATAATAACTTACTTATAGTACATGTTAATTAGCTTAATTGGTTCATGCCATGTAGACAACTAAATAACGAAACATTTAGGTGATGTTTAGATATTAAGTTGAGATTAAAATTAAAAATTGAATAAAATATTATTAAAATATTAATTTTTAAGATTATTATTATTTTAAAATTTGAAAAAATTAAATTATTTATTATATTTTATAAAAAAATTATAATAATTAAATAAAATGAGTTGAGATACCCTCCATCCAAATGATCAGCAAATTAGGCTAGCAGGCTAATTAAAATAATTGGGAGCCAGCTTCAATGTTTTCACCCTTGGCAAAGTAGGCTAGCTGGCTAATCAAACCATTCAGTAATCACTCAAAAGTCAATTTTTTACAAAATAAATAAGTCAATTTTTTACAAAATAAATAAGTACCTTGATCACTTGATCAAAACAAAAGAAAGAAAGATAGAAAAGCGTCAGCGCTAATATCATCCCTCATCAGTTCATCAGCATCGATCATCATGACTTCATGATAATAATAGGTTTCTAATCACTAAGCTCATGTGCCTTGACCACTCGCCATGGTTAAATAAATTTTAATTCTTAGCTTGGTCTTTAAGCTTCTCTCCCATTTGTCCATTGTCCTTATTTAATGCCACCTAATAATTGAAAACTTGAAAAAAAATACACACAAAGAAATCAGGTGAGAAGATCACACAGCTAGCAGAGAAAGAAAATCATGGCCATGAGACTGGTAATGATCATGGACAAAGATGGGAAAGGAGTCTGGAAATTAGAGGATCGGTAAGAGGCAGAAGAAAAGGTGGAGGTCATGAAGCCGTGGTGGTTCAAAGCTGCAGCCTAAAGCTAGCCAAAGCATTTTCCCAAAGAAAAGAAGGTTGGTTGAGAGCTTAATGCTGGAGTCCTTTATGCAAACCCTAGTCAAAATTTTCCGTCCTCACAATCCCTAGCTACCTCTCCCTCTAGTGAAAAGCATCCTTCCACCACCAAAACCAAAAGCAGATCACTAAGCAGCTTTATATGGCAGAAATTAATATTATATTTCTCGTTTTATTATTTCTTGTTTTATTTGGATTAATATAATTGGAAAAGTGTTAAACTATAAATAAATTTTTTAAACATAAATTTATAAATTGACCTGATTTTATATGATACGTTAGATCTATTTTATAATAAAAATGATTTTACAACTTAACTTATAATATCAAATTATATCAGTCTATGAATTTATTTTTATAAAAATTTTTGTAGTTAAAATATTTTTTAAAATATTGTAAGAAACAAAGCATGCAAGCTTTTTAATGCAAGTATGGGAATCAGAGATATGTTTTATTTGAAAGCTGGTTCAATCAAATCCAGCTGCCCGCCCGCTTTGTTCCGAAAGATCGAGGAATATTATATTAATTGGTCCTACGCGCTTGAAATGAATTTACTTCAATATATATCATGACTTTGTTGTTGTTGTTATTATTATTATTATAAATATATATATATAGGGCTGTAGATTTAAAAGTTATTGGTACTTAAGACACTTTTACACAAAAAAATAAAAAACAAAAGGAAAAAATGAGAAAAAAGAACGAAGTCATGATGATCTCGCGATCCATCAAATAATTAATCACCACTACTTAGTTTAAACTTTAAAGACTATTTATTAGTTTAAAATTCTTTTCTTTTTTCTAAGTCATCATTTTCAGTTGGAGGGTATATATTTATCGATTAATACTTGATATAAATTTAAAATAAATAACTCTCTTACCTGTCATTTTTAAAAAAAAAAGTTGGTTTTACTAAAAAAAAAATATTAATTTTTTATAAAAAGACTACACGAAACTTATACATTTAAAATTAATATAAATCATTGATTGTATATATAGGAAGAAATATGCAATAGAATATACACGTATAGGGTTATTAATAGTAAGTTAATAATGGGGAAAAATCCTATTACTTTATTTATGATGATCATATATGTTCGGACAAGACCAACAACTTACTTCCTATATATATAATTACTTTAGTGGGTGGGTACATTAAAAGTCAAGCCAACCAAATTCCGATAATCTTACATATATATGTTGTTGGATTTAAATTTTAATGGTCCCATGCATGCACGTGTATGTAATAACGACAGACATATATAGTCGATCAATCATCAAGAAACTAAGTCCCAGATATCCATAATGCAGGGGATTAGGTGAGATAATCTGTTAATTAATTGGCTAGCTAGCTTAGTTAGTTCTTTGAAACTATTTGGTTTAGTTAAGAAATTGACGGTGACATAAAAAATAGTTTTTTTGGGAGTAAAAACACAAAAAACACTCAGGTTTTAACTATAAAACTCATGCAACATATATGCATCCAAAAATATAGCCAAAAACATTATAAGGAAACCAACAATTTTTCCTCACCCTAATTGTGGTCCTCTGGTTCTAAGGAATTTTTATTCACTCAAGTACTAGATTAATTTGAAAGTTCTTATATTCTATGAACTATTTATTTATGACGAATTATTTATGAGAATAATAATTATTTGTGATGAAAATTAATTCATTTTAATAACAAATTGTAGTTTTCGTAATAAATAACTAATAACAAATAAGCATTTTTCTTATAATAACTTTGTATCTTGTGGTTTTACCTGAAAGATACTTAAAAATCAAACCGACAACTTTGAGATCAAACCCACATTTTATTGTCATAAGTAATAAGATAATTGTTTATGTCATGTTTCATAATTCGAACAACTCCACGATGGGTCAATTTGTTCCTTGCAAATGTGGGGGAAATGAGAGCTCAATGTGGTGGGAAACACATCTGTTAGCTTGGGTTCTTAATTTATGATTTGAGGGAGTTCAAATGAAATGGCATAGAGAGTTTTCTGCCTCAATGAGAGGGATATATATACCTGGCCAAAGTGGTCCCCAGGCAAGTTGATTGTGGCAACGTTGCACCGTACTCAGGTCGTGCCTTCTTTCCATGTTTTGTCACACGACAGGTCATCCATGCCTGATTGTGGCAACCGCTGACAGTCCAGGATGCACGTCTAGGCGTGCCTGTCACCGACCTTCATTAAATGCAGCATGGTCTCAGCCTGGCATGCCCACCTCCCAGGTTTGTTCAACAGTCAGTATCCAGGGATCAGGGTTGTCCCTCACACTGTGCATGGGGATTGTGGGCCAGTAGTGGTGTCGGGCCTTCTGACTCGAGGATCCACGTTCCACAAGTTGGACTTCGTTGCTCCTTTCTGGGCTTCTTGGGTCGACCTTGCCCTTCTGGGCCCTGCCCATACTATCTTTTCATACAAATTTCCTATTGCTGGGTTATCTTTAGACCCATTGGTGCCTCTTGGATTGGGCCCATGCGGTTCGTCCCGACACTGGGAACAACCTCGCTTACAATATTAATAAAATTATCGTAAAGAAAGATATTAACAAATTCAGAAGCTCAACAATAGAACATTGATTGGACTTGGTGTTTGGAGCATATATATACATGTTAATTAATCTATGTTTATGTGTAAATCTTTTGTAGCATATATGTATGTACGTACGTACGTATGTACGTATATGAGTAGAAAATCTTGAATTGGTTTTCTATTAAACAGAAAACATTTTTCATAGGTTTTAGAAATAGCATAGGTTTGCTCAATAGTTTTAACATTGAACTCAGTCCTAAAAGCAGACTGAATCCACCTGATTTTATAAATAGATTTAGTATTAATCTTTGGGATACTCCATTTATTAAAATTAACACTGTAAAGTCCACCTCATTAATGATATCAGGGGGTATACTAGATCTAAAACTAACAAACGAATTAGATCTAAACATTTTATGTATCATTATATATATGACTTTTTCAGTCATATTTTTAATAAGCGCATAATGAATTTTAAAACAAATATTATCTTGACAGACATGAATTGTATTGTACTCATATTTGATTTTTATCCGAGATTTATTAGTCGAGAAAAATATTTCAGTAAATTTTTTATAATGTTTACTTGACATTATTCCTTTCTAGATACTGTAGATATATATAAATCAGCCGTTAATTTTGTTCACGTATCTAGCTTAAGCTTTCGTTTGTACAAACCGTCCACGGAATAAAGTCTTTATTCTGGTCGAGCTATTGTCTAGATGACACGTCACGATCTATCTACTGTATGACACGTCACGGCTGCTCTCAAAGTTAGGCAAGCTTTGGCTCCAATTTTCGCATCTTCTAACTACTAGATTTAGATTTAAAAAATGTTTTATTTCAATTTATTTTATTTTATTATTATAAATTTTTTAAATTTTTACACAAAATATCATAAATTAATTATTTTTTTTTAAATTACAATTCAATTTTTTTAAATCTTAAAATAATAATAATATTTTAAAAATATTTGTTTCAATTTTTATCTTTCATCTAAAACCATCTCATTTCATAATTAAATCCAAATCAGCCAGTTTCGTTTGGATTTAAAAAGTATTTAATCTTAATTCATCATATCTCATCATGACAAATTTCTCAAATTCTCACATAAAATATAATAAAAAATTTAATTTTTTCAAATCTCAATTCAACTTTTTTAAATGATTTTAAATTAATAATAATATTAAAAATTAATATTCTAATAATATTTTTTTTTACTTTTATCTTTTATTTAAATCATCTCATCTCACCTTTAAATCCAAACCAGTCATAAAATTGCTCATTGATTGGATTTTATCTCAAATCTCAAAACAACACGTGAAGATTGTTGTACGTGGCCAGGAAAGGCAGACAATTACAAAATAAAAATGTTAATTAAGGTAAATTAATTTTGACAAACTTCATTAAGTTTTAATATTAGTTTACTTACTATATATACACATATATAAATGTTAAGAAGTTGTGAATTGATTTTTATTAATTATACTTCAAAATACGAGTTCGGCAATTGTTATATATGGAAGTGTTTCGTAGTTTCAGCGACCTATATAAAAAAATTAAGAGAAATTTCGTGATGGGAACATCTCCGATACTTAAATTAAAAATTAAGGGTAATTTTATGCATCAGCCTACACACTTCACACACTATGTATTCAATTTTTTTTTTTTTTTAAATCTCAATACACTAAGTGTGTTGAGTGTGTGATGAATAGTAGGCTGATGCAAATATTTTTCTAAAAATTAATATATAGTTTGAATAGTAAGTTGAAATAAAATGAAATTTAAAAGTTAAATAAAATATTATTTTTTATAATATTATTATTTTAAATTTTGAAAAAAATTAAATTATTTATTATATTTTATATAAAAATTTTAAAAACATATAATAATAAAATATTTTTACTATTGCCATAAACCGAATACGCATGTATTCCTTGGAGTGAACTCATGAATCTTTATGATTTTGGAATCATGGAACTTTGAGTGGGGTCCGGCCCGTTTTCATTAGGAAATATTTGACCTAACAGTCATCATCATAAAGATAATAGACCAGAAAGATATAGGGAGGCTAAAAATGTCCCTTTCTTCTCGGAAAAAGAAAAACGTTTTGAATTAAAGAAAATCAATGAGTCCACGGCACCTATGACTGTGAGAGTGGATTGGTCAGGGTCCATTATGTTTGGATGGAAGCTACATTTGGTAATCAAAGTTCAAGTAACCAAAACGGCTTTTCCTTTTATGTGAATCCGCCCGGGGGTGGGGGAGGAGGGTCCAAAATGAGATGACGTTTGTGAAAAAATAATTGGAAAGCAAAGAACTTCTCCACCAGCGTACGGCGTGCAGCGGTTGGGCTTGTTTTGTGGCGAAGGGAGGGAGGGGTTGTCGAAGAGTTTTTGTGAAAAGGGGGAGTGAACTCGATTTTCTGAATTTGTCAAATGTTTTTGTGTGCAGGTATAGACTACATTTGTGTGAGATGCTGATGTGACAATTTTGCATTGGTGTCTATTAAACTCGGTATATCGGATTGTCCTGCCTAAAGAGGGACTGATAAATATATTAATTTTTACAGCACTTTACATAAATATATTAGTGTGTATATTACACTTAATAAAATACTTAGATGATATAATTTGATTTAAAAAATTAATTTTAAAATTTAAAATTTAAAAAATCAAATATTATTATATAAATTACGAGAATGATATGTTATACATGCTAATAACTATTCATTATTAGATGATATAAGAGTAGTAAACAATGTGGATGAATCAAAGATAATGAACGATTCTTTAATCACGTGATCATTTAAGAGTAGTAATAGCGTGGGTTTTGACGTCATCTCCGAAGAAGTCCCTTTTTTCTACATCCTAACAACTATCAACGTCAACAACTTGCCTCCCAAAGGACAATAAGTCATCATTTTCGTTTGAGAACACAATGCCGTAAACCTAAGGTTCCGCAAAAGCCATCCCAATTCCCATATTCCATAGAGCTAGAGAGAAAATGGAGCTGAACAAAGGTACTGAGGAAATGGTGGAAGCTCAGTTTGGGCACCCGCACTTTATACCCAAGAAAGGAAGCATATTTCCTCGAAAGAGAAGATCGGTGAAGAAGATGGTGCTTGATTCCATACTCAAATCCATTGCCACACATCTTTGCTGTCTAAACCGCCACCCCAAAAACCCAGCTGAGAATTATGCGAAGAACGTGATGATCTTTCCCCACCAAGGTCGTTAAATCTTTGCTGCCCTACTCCCATGGCCATCATTACACGATTTCTCTTCGTCTTTCTCTGTTTTTGGTTATGGTTGAAGATGGTGTGTTTGTTTTACTTCATTTGATGGTCTTGGTTGTTACCATAGATTCTGCTGTACTATCTAAAATAACAATCCTTGTGGTTGCAGATTAGTTAGTTGCTTTCTTCGTGCTGGATCTATAATTGTCTGGTTTTGTTTTTTGCCTCCATCAATGTACTCGTTTTGTCTGTGTTTGTAGTCCATGCAAAAAAAGAAATACAAAAATAGAGTGATTTATTTCTTTTAGCTGTTATCTTTCTCTTTCGAGTGCAAACAAGTAGAGAGGTGTGTTTTCTTTCCATTTCCAATTCCCAAAGCTAAACCACTAGATTTCTAATCAAATCCCTGAAATGGGATCGACAGTAAGGAGTAGTGGTTGAGCTTTGGGAAACAGAGGACTCTATGTGTTCAAAACAAATATAATCTAATCATATGCAAAACAGAAAAAATGCATCCAAAATAAGTGTAATCTAATCGTACAAGCACCGATAATGGGTAGAAAGAGTGGATCGTCGAATGAATTAAGAACCAAAGCGTAGCTGAGCGGATCGAAATACGTACGAATCTCAGGTTTTTCATGTTCAGGCACTGCAGTTTGGTTCAATCACGCTTTGAGAAGGGCAGTAGAAAGAGTTATAATCGATCCAAAATGAGAATGACTCTCATGAAAAGAGATTTAACAAGAATACCACTAAAATTGGAGAAAACTGCACAGACCAGCTAAAACGGTGGTGAACAGTGAACTTTGGGGTGGGGTGGGGCTGTGGGGGAGGGACCCAGAATCGGACCAAAATTGGGCTCAACCAGTGGTAACGTTCTGGAAAGATGATGAAATCGTTTGGAAGAAAATTTTTCCAATGATTAAACCCAGCCCCATTGCATGTCATAGTCGGTGCGCATGGGTTCGCCATTTCACCTTCAACAAGAATTACCCACGTGGGAATATCCAAAGTCGTTGAGGTGGAGATAAACGGTAAAGTTGGTTGCATCACGTTACAAAGATCTTCCTATGTCCCCCGCAATCCACGTATCCATCAGACAAAGTTTTTTAAATTTAAATTTTTTTCATTTTTTTTTCAATTTTTTTTTTAAATTTATCGGCCTTTTCGTATATTTGACTATTTTGTCAGTTAGATTTTCTCATGTTTATCTTTCGTCAATAGATATAAATTTATATATATATATATATATATATATATATATATATATTTAGTTACATGGATGGTCTTGTCACGTGACAGTTTTACTACGTACAACTGGTATGCGTAAACGAGATGCAACCGGCTGTACGTGGCATCACTACATGGAAGATAAAAAAAAAATTTAAGAAAGAAACAAAAAGTAAAAAGGCTAAAAGGCAAAAAACAAAAGAAAAGTACAGAGTTTTACTTTTTCTTCTTCCTTCGGTAGCAGAACACACTTTGAAGATTTGTTATTGTTCTTCTTCTTCAATGGAGTAGCAGAACACTACGGCACACAAAGGTTAAATTTTTCTTCTTCCTTCGATGCAGCAGACCACACTTTGAAGTAAACAATATTTTTTATTTTCCTTCTTCAATCGATAGCAGACCATTGCAGCAATGAAGGATCACACAGATTTTTTTTCTTCTTTCGCAGACCACACTTTTCGTTTCTTTTTCAAAGGGAAAAAGGAGAAGCATCAGAGGCCATTGCCCCTTTTTGTTTCTTTTTCTTCTATTTTCCTTTACTCTCCTCAATCCAAGTTAGTCAGTCTTTCCTCTTCACATCTCCTTTCAAATTGTAATTAATGCATCATTTTCTCTAAGTTACTGATTCTCAGGTAATTTCATCTTCATTCACCAGGGAAAAGGGTAATAGATTCACTGTTTTCGCTTTTAGAGATGGAGATCCTCCCAAACTGACCCAGATGCTTCGTATCTTGAAATTGAGAAAAACTTTTATAAGAGAAGAGGTAAGTTAGCGGAAATAAATGAGGTTCATTTTGATGGGTCGAAGGAAGTGCAGACTGCAATCATCAAGTTCATTGGATGGTTTGAACTTGGTTCGACCTGTGTGCAAGAAATGATTCACTTTGAAAGCTAATGATGAGCCACCAAAGATAAAGAAACCAAGCCAACGTTATCCTGAGGAAACCGAATTTTTTCAATAACGATGTTGGTGGGTAAAGCAAACCCATATGCTTCCTATCTTAAAAGCAAACCCAGATGTTTCGTTCTTCCATTTAAGATACTTTTTTTTTTTTTTTAACTAAAAAAACCGGCCACGTGGGACACGGTTCCCCTGCGGTTCCTCTGGCCGGTTGTAAATAGATTTTTTCCTTGAACTAATGGGCGTTGCATGCCCAACAAATCAATAACTATAAGAGGGCTGCTAGGAACAGTCTTGTACCCAGGCCTGTGTATTCCAATTGTTTGTCTTTTGTCCATGTCAGTATTGGTAGAATGATCAAAATATCCTGCTGTCCAAAAAAAGTATAGAATCAATTTTGAGTGATTTTGCCGCTGCCCAGTCGCATTCTCATTTCTCTCTGCACTATTCGAAATCCAACGTCATGGTCAGCTCTTTCGACATCGAGTCGTGGTCAGCTCCTCCACCACTGGCAAGATCACCACCTACATTTTTTCCAGTAACGTTGACCCATTTAGCTGAGGTTCCTCTCATTTTTCCGGAAACCTATTTTTGTTCAACACAGATTAAAAGGCATGTGCAAGAGTCAGGACAATATGGATATTATTTTTGTTAATTCAGAAAATTAATCAAATGGCTGGACGTATATGTTACTTAACAAAATGGGATTATATTACAAAGTGCAAAATACTGCAGTATGGTCAGCAAAATCTTGCTAATCCTTGCATCAACCATCCTCCAAGGTATCAAAAAAATCTAGCTTATATATATATATATATGTATATATATATATATATATGTGTGTGTGTGTGTATATATAACTTGGTGTATTAGATTAATAGAAAAGATAGATGATTCTGGAATGAGAAAATGTATATGATACTGAAATCTCTAAACATGCCCTTGTTTTGTTTTCAAGTGTAGAAGGAACAATCGGTGTCAATTATGGCACAGTGGCAAACAATCTCCCTCCACCAGCCCAAGTTGCACATTTCCTCTTAGAATCAACCACCATTAACAGGGTCAGGCTCTTTGATGCTAACTCTGATATATTGCAGGCTTTTGTTCACACTGGGATTGAGGTCACAATCACTGTCCCTAATGACCACACCATACCAATTTAGGAGATGTTTGGATTCGAAGATAATTTGAGATGAGCTGAGATGAGTTGAGATGGATTGTGAATAGTAATGAGATAAGTTGTGAATAGTAGTAAGATTTGTGAGTTAAAGTTGCTGAATAGTAATAAATAATAATGAGATGAGTTCAGATGAATTGAGATGAGCTGAGATGACTTGCAAATCCAAACAAGCCCTTAAGCTTTGCTCAACAATGGGTGAAAACGTATGTAGAATCTTACATACCTGCCACCGACCTAGTCTAAGTTTTGGTGGGCAACGATAGAGACGAAGGAACCTTTGTAAAACATAAACAAATGTGAGTCAATGAGGATGGGTATAAACTTCAATCAGCATGAAAATGTAAGCTTGAATCTCTCTTACGGAATCACCTGTGTGAGGCTCACAATGATGGGGATGAAGGTTAGGGCATAAGAAATTCAAGTGCAGCGTTTCAATTTGTTTACCTGTGAGAGGGACGGTGCTTATACCCATTGGTACAATGGAAGGGGACGACGCACGAGGGCTCTGTATAGGGGATGGACGACGAAACTTAGGAGGAAGGGGAAGGGGGGAGTTCAATCTCGGGAGCAAGGGGGAGCAGTCTGTCACGAGGAAGGGGAAAAGGGAGGAAAGGTTTTAGCTCTTCAAGCTCAAAGAAGTGAGACGACGTCGTACTGAAGCTTAAATGAAACGGTGAGTTTTTGCCACGTTGGGCTTGTGCTTCAGTCCCTGGCTGCAATAAGAATTTCTCAATCAATAAAGTATAAAATCTACAATCCTGCTAGGTACAACCGGCAGTGGGAACCGCCGGGTAATTGGCTCAGCCAATATATTGAAAAAAAAAAAAACCAAAACAAGTCGAGCAATCTGATTATACCAAAGAAGAAAGAAGAAATGAAATGCAAGAAAAGTATTTAGTAAAATGCCTCAAATAGACTCAAAGTCATTTTTCGATTTCAATTATTCCTTCCCCTCGGTCAACTTTTACAATCTCATTTTTCTTGATTTGTACATCTGCATTCTCCTTCCCCTTGATCAACTTTTACATTTAAAAAAAAAAAAAGGTCAGTTGGGAGCCTTCCATTCATCTCAAGCAGAGAAAGAAAGAACGGAGTTGTCCATCTCTGCTCGTCTTCGCGTGAACAACTGGTAATTAGCTATGCTATCCACTGGAGCAAAAGATTCCCAACTCTGTGAGAGCAGCAAGCAGAAGGTCCACCCACAACTAGGTGTGTAAACCGGTCGGTCCGGTCGGTTCGGTCGGTTCGGACCGAACACTCCATAGGGACCGGACCGGACCGGTAGTTATCGGTCCGGTCCGGTCCGGTCGGTCCATTCGGTCCGGCATTTTTTTTTTTTTAAATCAATTAATAAAAAAATTTTTATTTAAAATATTAAATTAAATTAAGTGACTTATTAATATGGATTAGGTAACAAACTCAATAAAAAAATATTTTATATGGTCAATGATAATAAATTAAATGAAAATTACATTATTAATTTATATAATTACTATATAATTAACTAATTGATATTATATATTAGTTAATTCATAGAATATTAACAAGTGTCAATAACATATTTAAAATTTTATATTGTTAATAGTGAGAGGTTAGATTAAGATATATATAAAATATTGTTAATTTATAGAATATTAACAAGTATTAATAACATATTTAAAATTTTATATTGTTAATTGTATAATTATTATATAAATAATATATATAATATATATTTTTTTAATTATTCGGTCTGTCCGGTCCGAGAAATTTCCACCCCGGGACCGGACCGAAGACCGAAACTTTCATATTCAATGGACCGAAACCGACCATGAATTTGGTCGGTCCGGTCCGGTCCGGACCGAACCGGTCGGTCCGATCAGTTTCTCCGGTCCGGACCGACCGGTTTACACCCCTACCCACAACCTATGGAAGAGGCCACGAATCATAATCCTTAAGCTATGGAAGCCCTTATATCCAAGATTTTTAAAAGCATCTCCTCCCTAAAGTCAGCTTACATCCAGCTTCAAGCTACTCAAACTCCCTATGACCCTGATAAAATCCAAGTTGCTGATAAATTGTAATTTTTTAGCTGAAGAACCTATTTGAACTTAAGCACTTTTACAAGGACAAAAACCCCAAACCATTATGTGTTTCTCCATGTACATGACACTTGTTTAGCTGCAGATCCAAGAAGAACAAAGCCTGCTAAAAACCTATGAGGTTATGGTGAAGAAATTTCAATCTGAAATTCAGAATAAAGATTCTGAGGCTCTTCAATTACAGCAGCAGATTGAGGAGAATGAGAGGAAGAAGAGAGAGGGAACGAAATGCAGAGAGAGGTAGAAAAAATAAGATTTTTAATTGCATCGGATACGCGGCGATTCCCCCGGCCAGTTGCAAGCAGAGTTTTTCTAAAATCTATCATAGCTAATTAAGATGGAGAAACATTTTAATTAAAAAGCCCAGAAAATATAAAGATAATTGGCCAAAAGTCAAGAAAAATCAAAAGACAGAAAAGGAAAGGAAACAAATCCATTTTTTTTTTTTAACGTCAAACAAATCCAAAAAGTTGTAAAAGAGAGAGAGAGAGAGAGAACCTAAAAAATAAGCCCTTGTTATTGAAGAGCGAGGTAGTTTATGGGTCCATTAAATATTTGAAGACTTTATCATTATTCTTTTGTAATTAATCACGATATAATGTTACTAGAGTAAAAATTAAGGGAATGGAATTTCCAACAATTTTCTCAAACTAACTCCCATAATGCTTTAAAAATTAGAAATCATATATACTTAAAGTCTCTCAACGCAAAAACTAAATGAGAAGCCACCTAGATATATAGATTGTTGCAACTTAAATAAATAGCATTCATCTAGATATTGATCCAACTCTAAGTAGTCAAATCATCTATTGTTTCAAAAGTTTAAATTGATGGAAGCAATTATATTAGTTGGTCCAATATGAGTAGTACTTGTTAATGAGAATGAAAAATTCTATTCATCATCCACACATCATATATAATTTTTTATTTTTTTTCTCTTACCAAATATGTGATGTATGGATGATAATTAGAAACCATATTGATAACGTCATGTTTCATAAGCTTTTGAGCTAGGTTCCAACCATTTAAGTCTTTAGAACTAGGGGACAGATCGTGTCTACCCCCATGGAGTCCATATCCTTCATATTGTTCATTCTGTTAGAGTCCTTTAATGCAGTGTGGTTCCGCGACGACGCCATTGATGTAGCATGTAACTCAGATAGTTGTTATTAATGCGGCATGGTTCTCCGATTTGCTTCACCCCACTGGCGTCCTTGGTGGTTCGTCGATCTCTCCATGTTAGAGGATGGAGGGTCCCCCATACTTCCCGTTCATTTACGTGGACAAGTACTCAAGCGCTGGACACTGTTCGGGGGGTCTCCAGGTCGGCAAGTTTAATCCCCTATCGTACGCTCCCTCATGGAGGTTGCGTCTATGGAAGTCTACTCGTGGGCCAAGCTGAAGAGTCCACCTGTTCTAGACTAGACCTTCGCTCTTGTTCCCTCAGTTGTCCTTCTCAGGCCCGCTAAAACAGAGGGAACAAAAGTCCTTACACATATATACTTGGAAATAGACTAAAAACCTCAGGTTATGAACTCTGGACGCAAAAACTAAATGAGAAGCAACCAAGATATATATAGATGTTTGCAACTTAAACAAATAACATGCACCTAGATGATGATCAAACTCTAAGTAGTCAAATCATCTATTGTTTCAAATGTTTAAATTGATGGAAAGACAGAGATTTAATCAATTATATAAGTTGGTCCAATATGAGTAATACTTGTTAATGGGAATGAAAATTTTTATTCATCATCCACACATCACACATAATTTTTAATTTTTTTTTTCTCTTACCAAATGTGTGATGTATGGATGATAAGTAGAAAAACTTAACCAATTTAGGAAGTATAAAACTAAAAAAAATTAAAAACAACTTGAAAAAAAGTGTAATGTGTGGGGATGATGTTTGTCTTTAGAAATAAATAAATAAACCATTACACTTTAAAGAATGATCGAACAAGATAGAAACACGTGGGGATTAAAGTACTCTCTCTGCATTCAGAGTAGAGGTTTTCTCTCGTCTTGGTACAAGCTCTAGTGGAAGCATGGCTGATGCGTTAGAGAAGATGTACGCTAGTCTGTCTCTTACTAAGAAAGAATCTGAATAAGTGGTGGTGGAGCTTAATCAAGTTGAGGAAGTCCTTTCTCAAGGGGAGAACAGATTGATTATGCAGTTGTTAACCAGTAAGCGTTATAACCATGAAGATTTTAAACAAACAAGGAAGAAAGTGTGGAGAATAGTGAAAGGTGTCAAAATTCATGGTCTGAGTTCTGTATTCAGTCTGGTTGAGTTTGAGGATGTGAGGAGTAAAGTGAAGGTCATGCATGAGGGGCCCTGGACGTTTGGAAAACAGCTAGTGCTCCTAAAGGAATTTGAAGGCATGCTGTAGATTAATGGTCTACAAATTATTCCTGCCCCCTTTTGGGTAAGGATTTATGATCTCCCACTGATGGCTCAAAATTCTTATGTGGGTAACTTAATTTGCAGTTTGATTGGAGAATTTCTGGAGATTGATTTGGATAAGGGGAAATTTGAGTGGGGTGAGTTCATGAGAGTACGGATTCTATTAGACATCTCCAAACCACTTTAACGTAGGAAAAAATTGAAATTGGAGGGTGAAAATTATTGTTGGGTTCGACTAGTTTATGAAAGGCTTCTTGATTTTTGCTACAAGTGTGGTTTATTAGGTCATTCATATCGTAAACGTCAGGATTTTAATTCAGTCATTGATGAGGTTGACCAGACGCCTTATGGAGTTTGGCTTCGAGCAGGGGTTTCATTGATTAAACGCGGGTGGAAGGCAGGTTCTGAGGTTCGGGGTGATAGAGGGCGGTGAAATGAAGAGCTACCACTGTCTATGGTGGTTGAATCCGTACAAGCAGCAGTTATCATGCCGGTGAAAGAGTTCTTAATTGCTGTGACGATTGAGAGTCATCCTCAAGGTGGAAATGGCCCCTTAGCAGAACGTGCGCAAGTGGAGAAAGAAATTATTGCTGAAAATGTCGAGAAGCCGTTAGATTCGGAGTCTCGAGTTGTTTAAAGTAATCTTTTCTCTAGTGATGGTGAAGAGAGACTTGGTCAACAACGGTTGGGAATATTGGTCACAACGGTTACAGAGAAAGTAAAGGACATGATATATTCTAATGAGTAAGAAGCAACCTTGTTTGAGGTTCCGATTGCTAAGAGACTTGTTATGGGCTTAGGCCTAGGCCATTTGTCTGCTTAAGAGGTCGTGTTGCCCAAAAGCCCACATGAAAGGAAGCCAAAATCACACTTTAGGGCACGGGTGCGATCTATCTAGCCGAATGCAAAGAGGACCAGCGTTGAGGAACTTGCAGAAGAGAAGCGCAGCTCCAAACGGATAGTGCAGTTTTCTCATGAGGATTAAGCTGTTCGTGGGCATAAGAGGAAGCTTGTTTCTGTCAAGGAAGATGAAGGGAGCAGGAATAAGAAGGTGCATGTTTCAAATCCAACCCAAGAGATATTGAACACCATGAAAATTTTAAGTTGAAATCCTTGTGGGCTTGGAAACCCACGAGGTATTCATACTTTTCGTGACCTGCTTGCAAAGGAAGATCCTGATGTGCTTTTCTTACAATAGACCCATTTAACTTCTCGGCAATGGGACTATTGTAAGTTTAAACTTCGTTATTCAAATTGGTTTGTAGTTGATTGTTTGGGCTCTAGTGATGGTTTACCTTTGCTTTGGAAAGATGAATTGTATTTGTCTATTATTAATTTTTCAATGCATCATATTCACTTTGAGATTCGACATACCAATATGGATGAGGGACATGCCTTATTATGAGTGTTTATAGACATCCAAATTCAGTTAGAAGGGAGAAAGTGTGGAATTTGATAAAATCCTTAGTTGGTTTTTGGAGATTTTAATAAAATTCTAAATCATGATGAGAAAAGTTGGGGGCTATTAAGGAATGAGAGGTTGATGAACAGTTTTAGATTTTCTTAGAGGAAGGTCACCTTAGAGACTTAGGTTTTGCTGGAGTCCCGTTTACTTGGTTTAATAGACGTGAAGGTGAAGGTGTTATAAGCGAGAGGTTGGATCGATTTATTGCAAATTCAAGGTGGTGTAATGCTTTCCCGAATCTGAAGGTTCGACATGGAGCAACCTCTTATTCTGATCATATCCCAATTTGGTTGGATACTAATGGGGAATTAATTAGAAGGGATGGGGAAAATCCTTTTAGGTTTAGGCTATGTGAGTGGGCGATAAGAAGTGTGCTACTATTATTGAAAAGGTGTGGAGGGGTGGAGAGGGTTCTGTTTCTATTAACCAAGTGATGGGATGTATTTCGAAGTGTGCAGCGCAGTTGAAAAGATGGAATAGTAGTTCTTTTGGTCATATTCAAAAAGAGCTTGCTAGTGCCAAAATGAGACAGAAAATATTGAAGAAACTGACCCAACTTGTCAGTCTATGTTACTTCATAAAAGTGCATGTGAGGATGTTCAAAAGTGGTTGGAAAGGGATGTGGTCATGTGGAAACAAAGATCCTGAGTCTTGTGGCTAAGGCCTCGTTTGTTTTCAAGGATGAGATGAGATTTTTTGAGATATGTGTAAATAGTATTGAGATATGTTGAGTATAGATGATACAAGATGAGATATGTTTTTGTTCATAGAGATTAGACGAGATTAGTTTGACTTTTATGTGAAGTATTTATGGTTGTGGGACCCACAACCGATTATATCAACAATATTATATTACATATGCGCTGAAACGAGATGAAGCCCGTGCATGAACAGTACAACTATTTTTTCCTAATATTTTGTCGTTTTCTTGGGCTGTGATGCGTTTTGCTCCTTTTTTTTTTTTTTTTTGCTGCATCCTTTATTAACCAATTATGTGTAATTATTTTTCCTTTTTATCAAATATTTTGCTGAGTCATTACAAATATTTATAAAAAAAAAAAAAAAACACAACCTTATTTAAAAAAATATTACACATAAATACTATTCCTAAAATATATTTATTTTATCAAATATTTTATAGAGTCATTCCTAATATTTTGTAATGATTTTTGCTATTCATTATTACTACACCAGACACTCGTTAGGAAAAAAGAAAAAAAAATAAAAATATTGTAGAGATGATAAATAATTTTTTTTAATACCGATGGAATCCACTTCTAATTATATTAATTTTTTTTGATAAAATATTAGCAAAATGGTTGAAACCCGTGTATGAACAGTAACAACAAATGGCTTGACTCTTACAATACAATAACAAGAAGTACCAAATGTCAGATTCACTTTTTTTCCTAACCGTACAGAACTTCAACCGGGCAGACCAAATTTTTCTCGGTATAGTACATTTTATAAACAGTAATAAATTAAAAAGAGATGAGATAAAATGAGATGAGATTGAAAATGAGTGTTTGTTTGCAGAGATACTCTAACCGTACAAAACTTAGAAAGGTTTTCAGAGTTTTTAGTTTCATCCCTGAAAGCAAACGGGGCCTTAAAAGAAGGGGATAGTAATTCAAGATATTTTCATACAAAAGCTACAATAAGAAGAAGGAAGAACATAATTTTACAGCTGCAAGATGATGGGGGTGTTTGGAAGAGTGGAGAGCAGATGGATGACTTGATTGTGGGGTATTTTTAGAATCTTTTTACAACTACAAATCAGGTTGTTGTGGATGATATTTTATCAGGGATGGAGTGTAAAGTAACTGATCAAATGGATGAGGATTTAACTAGACCTTATGTGGCAGATGAAGTGGAAGCTACGATTAAGCAAATGCACCATTCAAAAGCTTTGGGTTCTACTAGAATGTCTCCAATCTTTTTCCAAAAATACTGGGGGTGATAGGTAAATTAGTAATTGATTTTGTGCTGAATACTTTGAATTCTGGAATTTTTCCAAGGGAGGTAAATCATACTTTTATTACTTTAATCCAAAAGAGGCCCAGCTCTGTTAAAGTAGTTGATTTCCATCCTATTAGTTTTTACAGTGTACTATACAACATCATGTCTAAGGTTATCGCAAATAGATTAAAACAAATTCTACCTTTGGTCATTTCGAAGTCCTAGTGTGCTTTTGTTCCAGGGAGGCAAATTACAGATAGTATCATAGTGGCCTACGAACTATTACATTATCTTAGAAATAAGAGATATGGGAAAAATTATTTTATGTCTATAAAACTCGATATGATTAAGGTGTATGATAGGATGGAATGGTGTTTTGTGAAAAGAATTATGGGGCCTCTTGGTTTTGAACAAAAGCTTATTGATATTGTTATGAAATGTGTCTCTACCGTTTCATTTTCAGTTGTTGTAAATGGGAGTCCAAAAGGCCTATTATTCCGAGTAGAGGACTTAGACAGGGAGATCCACTATCTCCCTATCTATTTCTTCTATGTACTGAAGGTTTGATCAATTTATTGAAGAGGAATGAGGGTCCTGGTATGGTAGAGGGTGTTAGAATTTTTAGAGGGATGCCAAGAGTTAATCATTTATTATTTATGGATGATTGTGTGATTTTTTGTAGAGCAGATGTTGGTACAAATGAAAAATTCAGACTCTCTTGGATAATTATGAGAAGTCCTCATGTTAGTGTATTAACAAAGAGAAGACCTCAATGGTCTTTAGTAAAAATGTTAATGAGGACTTGAAAGCATAAATTATGCAGCTTTGGGGTGGTAGTACTACACAACAGTATAAGAAATATTTGGGGTTACCACTGATGGTTGGGAGATCAAAACAGCGTGTTTTTCCTGGTATTAATCATCGTTTGTGGCAAAAGCTACAAGTTTAGAAAATGAATATAATTTCTCAAGGAGGTAGAGAAGTTTTATTAAAAACTATAGCTATGTCTATACCGACATATGCTATGAGTTGCTTTTTATTTTCAAAATCTTTGGGTCATGAGTTAGAGATGATGATGGCCCGATTTTGGTGGGGTAATCAAGCTTAGGGGAAGAAAATTCATTGGGTTAGTTAGGTTAGTTTGGAAAATTCATTATTAAAAAAATATATTTTAATAATATTTTATTCAACTTTCAACTCTTATCTCATTTCATCTCAAAAAACAAACGAGGCTTTAGTGACTTTAACTTGGCACTTCTTGCAAAACAGGGTTGGAGGCTTCTCACAAATCAGAATTCTCTCTACTTTCGCGTTTTTAAAGCAATGTACTTTCCAAATTTTAATTTGTTTGAGGCCAATAGTGATATTAATGCGTCTTATGTTTGGAAGGAATTTATGGTACTCTTCCTTTATTAAAATCTGGTTGTATGTGGAGAGTGGGGAAATGGAGAAGTGTTAGGGTCTTTCAAGACCCTTGGATACCTAGTTGTAGAAGAGAAGAGATTCAGCAAGCTATGGGGCAGATAAGAAATGATAATTTTAAGGTACATGAATTATTTGACGAAAGTAGAGGTTCATGGAATATAAATGTTGTTAGAGTTCTCTTTAATCCAATGTTGGCTAATCTGATTCTAAAACTTATTATTTGTTTATCTCAAGAAGACTTATGGTATTGGACTCAAGAAAGATGTTGTACTTACTCCGTCAAGAGTGGTTATAAATTTTTGCAGTTGGCTAATTCTTAGAATTTGGGTGAGGGTTCAAGATGTGGACAGATTTCGAGGTTTTGGAAGTGTTTATGGCATTTGAAGATTCCCAAGAAAAAGAAAATTTTTATTTGGAGGGCATGCCAAGAAAACTTGCCAATATTTAGGGTACGTTTGGGTAATGAGAAGTGTTGAAAATGTTTGTGAATAGTTATGAGTAGAGATTGAAGCGAGTTTGTGGGTCCCATTGAGAATATTTTAAGTTGTTTGGATGTGTAAAGTATGTTGAGTTGTTGACTTTTGAGTAGGTAGTTGAAAAATATGTGGGTCCCATAAAAATTATAGTGATTTTATTTTTAGTAATAAATACAATAATGATTTTTTAATATTAATAAATATTGTAGTGATTTTATTTTACTTTATATATAATAATGATAAATATTATAATGATTTTATTTTTAATTTATATATAATAGTGATAAATATTATAATGATTTTATTTATATATATATAATAGTGATAAATATTATAGTAATGTTATTTTTTATTTTTATATTATAGTGATTTTATTTTTAATTTATATATAATAGTGATAAATATTATAGTATTTTATTTTTTATTTATATATAATATTGATTTTATTTTTTATTTATATATTTTAGTGATTTTATTTTTTATTTATATATAATAAAGATAAATATTATAATAATTTTATTTTTTATTTATATATTATAATGATTTTATTTTTTAGATATATTTAATAATGATTTTATCTTTTATTTATATATTATAGTGATTTTATTTTTTATTTATATATTATAGCAATTTTTTTATTTATATATTATAGTGATAAATATTTTTTATTTATATATTATAGTGATTTTATTTTTTATTTATATATTATAGCGATTTTTTTTATTTATATATTATAGCGATTTTATTTTTTATTTATATATTATAATGATTTTATTTTTTATTTATATTTAATAGTGATAAATATTATAGTGATTTTATTTTTTATTTATATATTATTGCGATTTTATTTTTTATTTATATATTATTGCGATTTTATTTTTTATTTATATATTATAGCAATTTTATTTTTTATTTATATATTATAGCGATTTTATTTTTTATTTATATATTATAGTGATTTTATTTTTTAATTATATATTATAATGATTTTATTTTTAATTTATATATTATAGCGATTTTATTTTTTATTGATATATTATAGTGATTTTATTTTTTATTTATATATTATAACAATTTTAGTTTTTATTTATATATTATAATGATTTTATTTTTTATTTATATATTATAGTGATTTTATTTTTTATTTATATATTATAGCGATTTTATTTTTTATTTATATATAATAGTGATAAATATTTTTTATTTATATATTATAGCGATTTTATTTTTTATTTATATATAATAGTAATAAATATTTTTTATTTATATATTATAGTGATTTTATTTTTTATTTATATATTATAACGATTTTATTTTTTATTTATATATTATAACGATTTTATTTTTTATTTATATATTATAACGATTTTATTTTTTATTTATATATAATAGTGATAAATATTTTTTATTTATATATTATAGTGATTTTATTTTTTATTTATAAATTATAATGATTTTATTTTTTATTTATATATTATAATGATTTTATTTTTTATTTATATATTATAGTGATTTTATTTTTTATTTATATATTATAGTGATTTATTTATTTATTTATATATTATAATGATTTTTTTTATATATTTAATAGTGATAAATATTATAGTGATTTTATTTTTTATTTATATATAATATTGATAAGTATTATAGAATGTTTGTGAATAGTTATGAGTAGAGATTAAAGTGATTTTGTGGATGCCATTGAGAGTATTTTAAGTTGTTTAGTATGTGAAGTATTTTCAAAAGTACGAAAATACTTGAAAAGTGTTGAAGATACTTGGTTATCCAAACACAGCCTTAGTTTTCAGAATTTGAGAAGGAGGAGGATTAAGGATGGTGATAAATGTGGTTTCTGTAATCTGATTTATGAAAATGCGCCCCATGCTTTATTTTTCTGTGCTGTAATTAATGATATTTTCCTGCAGTATTTGCCTTCTTTGAGAAGTGTTCAACTTGGTTTATGGACTTGACACTTCATGTTAGAGACAAGGGTGGTGATGAAGTTTTTGCAACTTTTATTATTATTTGTTGGGCTTTGTGGTATCGCAGAAATCAGATTTTATATAAGCATGTTGTGCATCAATGTTCAATTGTGATTAATAATGTTCTCTTCATGCAATCTACATATAAGCAGGTTCAAGTTTTTTATGATTTTAGCAATGAAGTTACAAAAGTGATTTGTTGGTCACCACCCCCGTTTGTTTTCTAAAATTAAACGCGGATGGTGTAATCTTTCATGATCAACACGACAGGTATTGGGCTTATACTCAGGGATCATCAAAGGAGTGTGGTTGCTGCTTGTAGTAAGTTAGAAAAAGAAGTTGCATCTTAAGAGTTTATTGAGGCTAGTACAATGTTGAGGGGTTTACTATTTTGTGCTCAATGATGTGTTCAAAAATTGATGCTGGAAACTAATTGTTTAATTCTTGTAAATTCTTTGAACTCCCAAACTAAGTATTTAACAGATTTTGCTTTTCTCCTTCAAGAAATTTGCCGCATGTTAATGGGCTTTCAACATGTTCATATTTTACATGTCAGTAGGCTAGGCAATGTGGCAACGCACCAATTAGCAAGGAATGCATGGAATGTTGAGAATATTGAAATGTGATGAGGATATTGTCATTCTTTTGTATTACAAGTTATATGGCTTGATAGAAATAATATCTTGTAATGACTTTTATTATTGGAATGAATGATTAAAACAAAAAAGGATCGAACACCAATCCTGTTTTCACGTGTATTAATGTTGTAACGAAAATATATAGAGAAAAGACACTCCCTTGTCGGATGTCCCATATGACCCCATCAATTCAAAGGCCGATCCTACCCATTTAAGTCGTAACTCAACTGTTCGGCTGTATCTACTTTCATTTCATGTTTAATTTTGTTCGTGTATCTATCTCTAGCATTCGTTGATACAGCCGTCCATTTAGGAGGGAATAAAGTCATTATTCCCGTCGAGTTATCCTCTTGATGACACGTGTATACTCTTTTACTTAGGCAAGCTTTGGCTCCAAGTTTCGCGACAGGCTTCGTTTAGTTTTTAAACATCTCTCAATTCATCATTATAATTTTTTTAAATTCTAACATAAAATATAATAAATAATTTAACTTTTTTAAATTTTAAAATAATAATAATATTAAAAAATAATATTTTAACAATATTTTATCATCTCAACTCAATTCAATTCAACTCACTTCAACATCCAAACGTAACCTATTTATCTCAAAACTACACGTGAAGATATTTGTTGTGGGCAAGAAAGGCAGACAATTACTTAATAAATAAAGGCCTAAATAAATAAATTTATTTTTATAAACATAACGGACCAATCCACGGCAAGTGGGTCCATTGTGTTTGGATGGAAGCAGCAGCTGTGAGTCAAAGGAGGGAATCGAATTAATTTTTTTTTTTTTTAAATACAGATTTTCCTTTTTATTTGAAGAGAAGAAAGGACGGTCCAAATAATTGAAAATGGAAATGACTTTTATCCGAAATGAGACTATGATCGCTTATGAATAAATAATTAAAAAAAAAAAAAAACAACAGCACTGGTAATTTTATTTTTATTTGTCTTAATTCTATACACTGAAATAATACTAAATATATATATTTATATATATAATTGTGTGGTGTAACGCTTTCACATAAAGTTTCTCATGTATTTAAAGATTGATTGTAGTTTTATAAAACCTATTTCCTTGTTTTGCAAAATCATCTCACGCTAAAAAAATGAACAGGAGAGATGACAATTAATATGATGATTAACGGTTTGTTTTATGAAAAAATAAGAAATTCTTATAAAGCACTACATTTATCGAGATATTCTTTCGAGAAAATCTTTTGATAAATACAATTTTTTTAATCTCTTTCAATAGTTTTATTTTAAAAAATTCACATATCATTAAAAAATATTTTTTTAATCAATAAATTAAAAAAAATTAAAAAAATCAAAACTTTTATAGGAACCCACCATCGAGATGCTTTATGGGAAATAGAGCATTTTCCTTAAAAATAAAATGAAAATATTTGAAAAACACAATTTTGTTTGCTTCTAGATGGAGGTTGAGGCCAAGAACTTGATCCAAGCATCTAGCAAGTTACGCGTAGTCAACCATTTGTGGACGTGGACGGTGGATCTACTAGCTTGAGATCTAGAAAAGTAGTAAGAAATTTTTACGAGGGTATCAAAGTAATTGTGCCTCCATCAGTACATTTCTTCCGTTCGCGCCCAATTTGTCCGTGAAATTGTGTGCCCGTAAAAGGAACTTTCACGATTTCACTTTTCACCCTTTCGGCCTTTTCTTTTCTTCCGACCCAAACACAATTTAGGGACCGATATAAATGGTGAATTTCGTTGGGATTATTACTTTTTCATTTAACTTAATTATTTTTCATTTCAGAATTGGGGGTAAATTAACACGTGCCACGGCCAACTGCTAGTGTGTCGAGTCGTAATGAATACAACCCCTTGGGCTCTAAGTTTCGTTGCCGCTGTTAAAAGAGTTTGATTTTCAAACTTAATTAAAATTAATTGAATTTAATCTAATTTTAAATTAAATTTAATATTTAACCATCTAACTCTTAAATTATTAAACTGTTTTTAATTTAAAACCTTCTTACATATAAAATTTATAATTTTTTTTAACTTAAAAGATTTTTATATATGAAACTCAATTTTTTTTTAATTTCTTATAAAACATAGAAAATTTATCTTAATATTTAAATATATTTTAAATTTAATTTAAAAGAATTTCATAAAATTTTCTCTAAAATTTAAATTCACTATTATTGATGAAAATTCAACTAAATTTAATTCACCTCAACTGGTACTGGTGCGTCGAGTCCTAATCAATACAACCCCTTGGGCTCTAAGTTTCGCTGCCGCTGTTAAATCTCCCAAATTCCCAATCATGTCGAAAAAACAGAGAGAGAAAAGGCAGAGAGGGAGAAATGGCGATGAGGCAGCTGAACGAAGACGGGAAAGCGGTGGGGGGGGACTCGGTGGTAAAGCTAAACCCAGATGGAGATGAAGCGGCCAGATTGGAGACGGAACCGCGGTTCAAGCCTAAACCCGGAAGTGTCTTTCCGAAGGAGAAGAAGTTGGTCAAGCGTATGATGCTCGATTACATTATCCAATCGAGTGCCAACTCTTGTTCTGCCGGTCGAGTAACCGACGACGGCGGGTCCTGACTTGAGAGTCTGTAATTTTCTGTGTATTATAAAAGATGACGATCTGTGGTCTTACTTATATACTTGTCTGGTTTGGCCGGTTTTTGGGTCTTTGGGTCTTTAGAAGGTAGAATAATCAGTCTTCATGGGTTCCGGCGAGATTCCATGTACTGTTTCAGAGCGACCCTGGATTTAAAGCCGGGACTTTTCTTTTTGTTTGTGTAGACAGATTCCGAGTTGTTTATGAAAGTTTTGAGATTTGATATGAATCATTTGAAAGTATTCGGATCAAATTCCAAACCCATTTTGAGCAATTATCCGAACCAAATAAATTTCCTGTTCCGTTTTTGTGTTCAGCGACTTAGGGTGAGTTTGGTTACCAAACTTATCTTAACTCATTTCAATTCATCATTACAACTTTTTCAAATTCCAATACAAAATATAATAAACAATTCAACTTTTTCAAATTTCAAAATAATAATAATATTAAAAAATAATATTCTAACAATATTTTATCATCTCAACTCAACTCAACTCAACTCACTTCAACATTCAAACACAACCTTAATACTGAAATACAAGAAGCAGAGAGAGAGAGAGAGATCAGAGATGCGTTCGTGTCTGCTACGGCTCGGACCTCCAACCAAGGTGTCGGTTGATTGTACGTGGGGGGGTCATAATCATATGGTTTACACTGAGATTCAGGCCACCAAGTGCCGCCTCTGACTGTACATGCCGTTAGATTTGACTGAGTCAGTCAGATGGATAGATTCTTTTTGTTTGGATGATTGGATTGTAACTCCAACTTTCTATTTTTGTTTTGTTCTTTCTATTATTATTATTATTATTATTATTATTATTATATGAAAAATGTTATCAATTCTGCTGTAGATACCGCCGTTAGGTATCATTGTGGAATACTCTGACGTGACTAATGCCATATCATTTTTATATTATTAAAAACTTATATTATAAGAAGAAGAAGAAGACTCATTTCAGAAAGCCATTTCAGAAAGCCATCTCACCTAGGCGCCAAACTCATTCCAGAGTTTTTGGTGTCTCAGAAAGAAAAGCGAGTAACCATGAAGCAATGTAAAGCCGGATTTTTTTAATAAACAGAAATTAATAATCAGCCAGTAAAGCACAAAAAGATATAACCAATCACAAATTCATTTCGATTTAACTTCAGATAGCAAATATAAACGAAGGAATTGAAAAATAGACCATTGTAAGTATATACAAATTGGTAAAGGAAAAAGGAGTACCTGAAACCGAAACTACTCGAATCAATATGGGTTTGCGACTGGTTGAATTTTGACCATAAAAACCTAAAAGAAACTGAGTTTTGAGGTGAAGAACTTGATGGGGGGGGGGGGTTTGGGGTAGAGGAAGAAAAAAGGGGCAACGGATAGAAATTGCAGAGAACACCGTTGGAGAGAAGGAGAATGTCTTTTTTTCTCCTTTAGGTGTGTTCGGTGCGAGTTCAATCCTAGAGATGAAGATCAATTTGTCTTCGTGGGAGTGAAGTTTGGAAATCAAAGGTGCAAATGCACCGTTTAACTAAATCTGACGTGGAACCCGAGTATGCAGGATGTCTCCGTCCAGGGTGAAAGTAGAGTTTTTAAAATGTTATATTATAGTACTAATAACTTTTTACTATGATTTTGTTTCTCGATTTTCATTGATTCGGATCTTCTTTAGAACGATTTGTTTGGTTTTGCTGGCGTACTTGCATGAATATTAGGACTGCTTTGGTTACATAAAATCAAACCATTTTATCTCATATACTCATTATAATTTTTTCAAATTTCCACACGAAATATAATAAACAATTCAATTTTTTCAAATTTTAAAATAGAAATAATATTAAAAATTTATATTATAACAATATTTTATTCAACTTTCAACAAAACATCTCATTTTATTTTATCTGAATTCTGTAACCAAATGAGACCTTAATGTTAATATGTGTGGTACTTAAAAACAGGACATCATGACAACACGGTCCTATATGTAGTGAACATGATCCAAATCAAAAGCATCATCTTCATATTATAAAACAAAATAATTATAAAATAAAAAAACATAAAAGCATGGGGACAATATTTCAACATCATGGTGGCTGATCGTAGGACTGTTGGATTCGGAATGTATTAAGTGGTCATAGAAGTATGAATTATAGCGGTCATATTTGACGCTTTCCCAAATATCAACAGAAGCTTTCTATCTATTGTCATGGGAGCTATTTTCTACATATTGTCAGCCTCAATCGTTCTCTCTCTTTTATTTTTTTTCCAAATTTTGCTACTCATCTTCGTTTGAATTTGAAAATGAGTTGAGAAGAATTGTGAAGAATAGTAAAATTTCTGAGTTAAAGTTGATGAATAGTAATAAATAATAATAAATAGTATTGAAATAAGTTGAGATGAGTTTAGATAGATTGCGAATGGCCATATCTCATGATCTCATGAGCTAATATATAATTGCAAACTTAAAAAAAACACACACCCAAATAAATCAGGTGAGAAGATCACACAAAGCTAGCAGAGAAAGAAAATCATGGCCATGAGGCTGGTGATCATCATCACTGACAAAAATGGGAAAGGAAATTAGAGGACCAGAAAGAGGCAGAAGAAAAGGTGAGGTCATGAAGCCGCGGTGGTTCAAGCTGCAGCCTAAAGCTAGAAGCGTTTTCCCTAAGAAAAGGTTGGTTAAGAGCTTAATGCTTGAGTCCTTTATGCAAACCCTAGTCATAATAAAGTATATATTTATCGATTAATAGTATATATATATTCATAATAAATAAGTCTTTTACAGGTCCTTTTTTTAAAAAAATTGATTCTACTAAAAAGGAAAAATATTTTTTTATATATTTTCATGATGTGGCTTACTTTGTATATTTAATATTTTATATAAAAAATTGATCGTATTAGGAAGAAATATGTAATAGAATATTGGTTAGAATACACAGAATCGAATAAACGCTCCAAGAAACACTCCAATTCTATGTGAGCGATTGGAGCTTTTTTCTTGCATGGCTACCGCCGAAGACCATCAGGCCATTTCGGTGGCTACTCCTCGCCTCAGATCTTTTGCAAACATGGTCTTGGAGACCCTTCAGCCCATCCCTGAAGTCGTGGTTCCTTTCTGCTCTCACAAAACTGTCGATGGAGAGGTTTGTATTGTCTTCTCTAATGATGAAGTGGACCGCTCGGCTATACCTTTTCAATACTCCCTAGTATTGAGATTCCTTCGGCAAAGACCCTCTCTTGATTCCAAAAGAGCATTCATCAGAGCCAAATGGGGTCTGTTGAGCCAACCGATTGTTTCATCTATATGTAGGCCGCGGAACGTTTTCGTGCGATTGGCTTTAGAGGAAGATTTTGTTAAGGCTTTTGCTCGTGAGAACTGTGAAATTAATGGAGTACCGTATAGAGTATTTCACTGGACTACTGAATTCCAAGAAGACCAACAACCTATCCGTGTGCTAGTGTGGATCACACTACCGGGTCTTCCACTAAACTATTATCACGTGTCTTTCCTTCGTAGCATTACGGCTCCAATTGGAAGATTTCTAAAGCGAGACAGTCCTACTCGATGCGCTACTCATACAGACGGCACAAGACTCTATTTAGAGATGGATGTTACTAGAGAGCCTATTTAGGCTTTGTGGATCGGTACCCCCCAAAATCCTCAGAGTATTTATCAAATTATTGAGTTTGAGACGTTGCCGGCATACTGTCCAAGGTGTCATGTTCAAGGCCATAATTCCAAGACTTGTAAAGGGGAAGGAGAGAAACGGAATATGAAGCTGAAGGAACCCAAACAAAAGGCAACAACGAACTAGGCCTGGGTTATCAAGGAAACCAAGGATGCGAGTCTTGTTCAGAAGGAATCTAGCAAGGTGGGAGAGAGACCGTTGACTGAGGAAGAATTTATTCCAAATGTTCAGGCATTGGAGAGTTTGGAAACGGATCGAATGAATGTTGTTGATGGCGGAGAAATTGAAGCTATTCCAACACTAGAGCAGGAAGAGGCTGTTAACGATGGAGAACTTGGCTCCACAACTCAGTTGCTGACTAGGGTAGTCCAGTTACGGACCGGGTTGGGCATGGTATATCAATTGATGAAGAACTGGCTGTTACCGAGGTGGTGGTTCTTGAGGAGGGGAACTTGGCGGTACCTGAGCCATTAGAAGGAAGCGATGGTTTGCGTCTGGATATAGTACAAGAAGAGTTAGCTACGGGTTTTATTTCAAATGTGGCAAGCTTGATAACTAGGGTCATGCTTGCACCCATTATGGAGGATATACACACGGAAGGCCATGCTCAACGGACACTACCTAAAGTCTTTACCTAGGAAGGATGTGATCCAGATTGTGAGGAGGTTGAACATACGAATTACTACTCAGATGGTCACACTTGCTCATATTCGGATTCGGAAGTGGCTTTAGAACACTTATCTAAAGACAATCTTGTGGCCTCGGATTTAGATACCCATTTGAACTAGAAATGGAAGGGGAAAGGTATTAAATTAAGAGGTCCTTCCATGGTTGTGAATAAGCCAACCCGGCTTCATTTATAAAGAAATCTTTCTTTTATTGGAATGCTCAGGGGGTTGGAACGTCGAAAAAGCATCTTTAAAAATTGGTATCGAAGATTCATCCTAAACTTCTTGTTATTACTGTGCCGATGGTAAATAGTTCCCGTTTAGATTTGTGGCGTGATCGTTTGCGTTTTGACAATTGTTGCTCTAATGTTGATGATGGAGGTAAATTATGGATGTTTTGGGCTTAGGATTTAAATCTTGTTTTGAGTGTATGGGAGATCAATTCTTGACAATTATTAATAATCTAAATGCTGTTCGATTTACATTTGTGTATGCGAAATGCTCCTATTTGGAGTGTAGAAGACTGTGGGATTCTTTGATGGCAGCTAATATTCACCAGTTACCATGGATGGTGATAGGAGATTTTAATATTATCTGGAATGATTTGGAACGCAGAGGGGGCCGACCAAGATTGGCTTTGGCTATGGAGGAGTTTAATGACTAGGTGGGTTCTTGCAGTCTACTTGATATGCCTTTTTGTGGGAATTCTATGTCCTGGTGTAATGGTCACAACGGAAGATCTAGGCACTGGTCGAGACTTGGTCATTGTTTTTTTAATACAGCGACTCTTGATATTTTTCCGGATGCTAAATTGGAATACTTGGTACGTACTTCTTCTGATCATGCACAAATGTCAGTTTCGCTGGAGAAACAATTTGTTCCTTATGGCTATCCTTCTTTTAAATTTCAGCAAATGTGGATATCTCATGCCCAATTTTTCGACTGTGTTTCGAACTCTTGGAATGGAGATGTTGTTGGGGGCTCAAGTTTACATATGCTTATGACTAAACTTAAAAGACTCAAAATTGCTTTGAGAGAGTGGAACAAACATATTTTTGGGAGGACGGAAACCCATATAGCGTTGCTTGAGGATCAGATAAAGGGTTTGGAGGCCTGATTACAAACTGAATACATAGAAGGTGTAGAGGATCATCTCATGGCATCACAATTGGAGCTATCAATTTGGTTGGATAGGGAAGAAAAACGCTTAGCCCAACAAACTAAACAAGGTTGGATTCAGAAGGGCGAAGCGACCTCTATGTTCTTCCATGCGGTCAGTCGTCGTAAACATAAAGAGGTGAAAGAGATGAAGCTTGCGGACTATACTATTCATTCCTCTCCAGAGCAGATTCAGGAAGGGGCTATTTCTTATTTCTCACAATTCCTGGTGGTTGGTCCTTGTCGTGAAGAGCCGATCCTAGGGGATTTGGTCCAACCAATTATTTCAAGGGGTGAAAATGACTTTCTTTCTCGTTCTCCTTCATCCCAGGAAGTTTTTGATGCTCTTTGCTCCATTTTGGAAGATAGTAGTTCGGGTCCTGACGGGTTTGGGTCGGGATTCTATCGATCATATTGGCACATAGTGAGCAATGAGGTTGTTGACGTGGTGGCAGTGTTTTTCCGAGGTAAGAATCTTCCGAGATTTTTCAATGTGACTTTCTTGGTTTTAATTAGGGCTGCAAACGGTCCGGTCCGGTCCAGTCCGGCAATGGATCGAAAATTTTCGGTCCATCATTTTTCCAGACCGGACCGGACCGAGTCCAGTCGGTCCTACCTTTTTTTTAAAAAAATAATTAATAAAAAAATTTATTTAAAATACTAAATTAAATTAAGTGACTTATTAATATGAATTATGGAACAAACTCAATAAAAAAATATTTTATATGGTCAATGATAATAAATTAGATGAAAATTATATTATTAATTTATATAATTACTATATAATTAACTAATTGATATTATATATTTATTAATTCATAAAATTTTAACAAGTGTTAATAGCATATTTAAAATTTTATATTGTTAATAGCGATAGGTTAGATGAAGATATATATAAAATATTGTTAATTTACATAATATTAACAAGTATTAATAATATATTTAAAAATTTATATTGTTAATTGTACAATTATTATATATAAATTTTTTTTTTAATTTTTCATTCGGTCCAGTCCGGTCTGGTCCAGTCCGAAAAAATCGTGGACCGGACCGAATGTTTTTGATCCTTTAAAATATGGACCGGTCTAAGTCTCGGTCCGGACCGAAACGGTCGGTCCGTTCGGTCCGACCGGACCGTTTATCACCCTAGTTTTAATTCCAAAAGTGGATAATCCGACGAGTTTTGAGAAGTTTAGGCCGATTAGCTTATGTAACGTGTTTTACAAAACAAGCACTAAAATTATGGTTGATCGTCTCTCGCCCCTACTGGCAAGAATTATTTCTCCAAAACAAGGAGCCTTTCTTCCGAGTTGAAGCATCTTTGAGAATATTAGTGTTACGCAAGAAATGATCCACTCTATTAACAAACCGGCACATGGTGGAAATGTAGTTTTGAAGATTGACATGGTTAAGGCCTACGATAGTATGGACTGGTCTTTTCTTTTGCATGTTCTTAAAGCTTTCGAGTTCTCAGAATTTTTTTGCATGTTGATTCGACAATGCATCACTAATCCTTGGTTCTATGTGGTCATGAACGGGGTACCCAAAGGTTTTTTCAAAAGAGGTCAAGGGTTGAGGCAAGGTGACCCTATCTCTCCTTATTTATTCATTCTTGTCGAGGAAATTTTTACGAGGATGATAAAAAAGCAGGGGTACCCCCCTTATTTTTCATTTGCTCTACGCGGATGATATGGTGCTATTTTGTAATGGGGGCAAAGCTTCATTAAAAACTATTTCTGATGTGTTGAAGATGTATGAACAATGGTCAGGGCAAGTAGTTAGCAAAAACAAGTCCTCTATATTTTTCTCTTCGCAGGTTCCTATCTCTAGACGTTGAGCTCTCCTTCGTTTCACAGGTTTTACGGAAGGGACTTTCCCTTTTAAATATCTAGGAGTTCCTATTATTTCAGGAAGATTGAAAATAGCTCATTTTGATGACTTGATTGCTAAAATTCAATCCAGATTGGAGGGATGGCAAGCCAAAATGTTATCTAGTGGGGCGTGTCTGATTCTCATTAAACATGTACTTCAAAGTATTCTCGTTCATAGCCTTTCTATCTTAAGAATGCCTAAAGTTGTTCTTGAGAAATTTCAAAGAATCATCAGTACCATTTTCTGGGGTGTGAAAGATGGTAGAACCAAGAAAAAATGGTATTCTTGGGTGGATATTTGTAAGCCTGTCTCGGAAGATGGGATGGGTATTCGGAGTCTTCAAGACGTGCAGACATCTCTTCATATGATGTTAGCTTGGAACCTATTGCAAGGTATGTCTCTTTGGTCCATTTTTTTTCATGCTAAATATGTTGGTGATAGACATATTTCTATAGTGGATCCTAAGAAAGGGTCTATTTTCTGGAAGATGATCTTGCAAATTATTTATTTAGTGCAAGCTAATTCTAAATGGAAAGTTCGGGAGGGTAACCTTTTTTTTTGGCACGATAAGTGGGCTGAAGATTACCCTCTTTACTATAATACTCAGATTTCGGATATGCCAAATCTTAAGTTGGAAGATTGTAAAACTGAGTTGGGTTGGAATATGGAGATTTTTGCTCGGTTGGTTGGTCATCAAAAAGCTGAAAACATTATTTTGCAACTAGGTAGGGTTAAACATGGGAAATATATACTGATATGGTTCCCTAATGCTGATGGAAACTTCTCTACTAAGAGCGCTTGGAATTGTATTCGCTTGAGAGGTCCAGATTTCCCTTGGGCAAAATGGGTTTGGCATTCTGCTCTTCCAAAAGAAATTTCGATCACTATGTGGAAGGCCATACATGATTGTCTCCCTGTGGATGACAGACTTTGCAGAATTGGTATTCCTATTGCTTCCCGTTGTGATTGTTGTTTCAGATATACTTATGAAGACCTTAATCATATTCTTGCGGGAGGAGATTTTGCTGAAAAAATTTGGCATATCTGTTCAGTGGTTCTTGGAGTTCCTTGGTTGGAAGGTTGCTCGTGGAGACAGATGGTGGAGTGATGGTATAGGCGGGCTAAGAATTCTAATCACCTTGGTCAACTATTGGGACTTTTTCCGGCGATCATTACTTTGCGGATATGGAGGCGTCGTTGTAAGGTCTAGATGGAAGGAGTAATGGAGTCGGTTCAACAGGTTTGGTGTTATATAAAATATTGGGTTTCTTAGATAGCAATTAAACTAAAGGATGTTAATTTGCTCAATCGGCGTGATGAATGTATTTTAAAATGTTTTAATATGCCTTTAAATGTCATGAGGAAAGAGATTGTCATCCCGGTCAAGTGGAACCATCCGAAGCAAGGTTGGGTCAAGTTGAACGTTGATGGTTGTTCTCTAGGTAATCAGGCCCTTCGGCTGCGGGAGGCATTGTTTGAGATGAAAAATGTGATCTGGTTTGTGGGTTTGCAATAGCCAGAGGGCATCATTCGAACAACTATGCAGAGTTGATGGGTTTGCTTCATGAGTTTTGACATATTGATTTGTTGGGTTCTTTATTTGTGGAGATTGAGCTTGATTCCATGTTAGTGCTAAAATGACTGAAGAATCAAATATGTGGATTATGGTACATGGAAGATTATTGAGATGAAATTCAGAGTCAACTAGCTGGGCTTAATGTTTCATTTGTTCACTGTTATAGAGAATGTAACTCGGTTGCAGATGGCTTAGCTAAAATGGGTGCTAATGGTCATACGGGCTCATGGTTTTCTCTTCCTGAGTTGCCTCCTTCCATTAGAGGGAACATTAGGCTAGACATAGGGGGTCTTCCTTGCATACGGAAAACTCGTAATAGTTGCTAGAGAGCTATGTGCGCTGGTGCTATTGGAGATATGTCTTTTTCGCACTTGATCATTTCATTGCTTACTCTATGTTTGTGCAGATTTTCCTTGCATGTTGTTGATTTGCAGATTTTTTGGAGGCATTTGTATAGTAGTTGAGCTTATTTAGATTTTTTGAGGCTTGGGTTTTGATTTTTGATTTTAATATTTGTAGTCCCTCAAACCTCAGGTTGTAACTACGGTTTTCCTTCGTCATAAGTGAAGGTTGATCAATAAAATTGAAACAGGATCACATATAGACATGTGACCTTCGACTCTTCTTTTAAAAGAAAAATTGTAATAGAATATACACTTGTCGAGTTATTAATAGTAAGTTAATAATGGGAAAAATCCTGTTACTTTATTTATGATTGTCCATATATGTTCGGACAAGACCAACAACTTACTTCTTTTATATATATATATATATATGTGTGTGTGTGTATATATATATATATATTTATATAGTATATATATATATATATAGTTTTGTGGGTGGGTACATAAAAGTCTAGCCAACCAAATTCGAAAAATCTTAGATAATGGTCCCATGCATGCACGTGTGCGTGATAACGACGGACATAGGTCAATCATCAAGAAACTAATTCCCAGATATTCATAATGGGGGATTTGGTGAGATAATCGGTTAATTAATTGGCTAGCTAGCTAGCTAGCTTGCTTATTGATAACCTTTATCCAAAGTACTCCTTCTGAATAGGCTCAAAAGCAGCAGCAGCAGCAAAGGTAGCCAGCCATTTCACTGATCATGATCCTTTCTCTCGTCGGCTTCTAGCACAAGAATTAATTAATACTCACATTAATTAGGGGGAAATTATCATGATATTCAGATCTTGTTGTCAACCAAAAGAAAGGAGATCAGTTGATAGAAAAAAATAAAGAGAAAAACTTATATTTTTGGCCTACTAATTAAGATTAGCTAGTATTTCATTCTAAGTTAGTATAAGGAAAATAAATATTTATGACGAATTATTTACGATAAAAATAATTATTTATTACAATAATAAATTCGTTTAAAAAAATAAACATTTTTATAGAAAATAATTCATAAAAAATAATAACTTTCTTATAGTACATGTTAATTAGCTTAATTGGCTCATGCCATGTAGACAGTTAATTAATGAAACATTTAGGTGATGTTTGAATAGTGAATTAAGATGAAAGTTAAAGTAGATTAGGACACCAATCGCGTACCAAATGTTAAGGTGGATTGAGTCATGTCAGATGTCATTTGAATAAAAAAAGTGTCATGTCACTGGCAAAAAAGTGTACATGCCCGACCATTCCATTATCGTCTCCGTCCAAATCTCCAACCCCCATACAACTGACGATGTCTCCATCTCCTTCTTGCTCGAGCACCTTAGTTTTAAGATCAAATAATTGAAAATTTATGGCCATTCTTCCCTCATTCCACCATCATTCTTCATCTTATTTGGTCTCCTCCTCAAATTTCTAGCCAAAATTGTAGTACAGGGATCATTTCAAAAAGAATTTACACGGTCATTCTTCATCTTCTTTGGTCTCCTCCTTAAATTTCTGGCCAAAATTTTAGTGCAGGGATCATTTCAAAGAGAATTTATATACCCAGAGAGTTTATTAGAAAAAATTGTTTACTTGATGAGAAAGAAAAAAGAAAAAAAAAACTAATCTGATAACTATCAACTTCAAAATAGCATTTCAAAAAAGAAAAAAACTTCAAAACAGCAACTTTTCAGACTTTTCAGTATAGCAACTTTTGTCTCCCGCCTCATCCATGTGCACCGTTTCATTAACCCCTTTCTATGTCATCTTCAGTGCGCATGAGTGCACAAATTCAAATAACTTTTCCTTTCTTCAAGAAAATATTTGCATCATAAGTAACAGTAATCATAAAGACACAAGACCAAAATGATATTATTATATTTCATCTGATCACATCTTAATAATTTTTTTAAAATTTTTACATAAAATATAATAAATAATTTAATTTTTTTAAATTTTAAAATAATAATAATATTAAAAATAATATTTTAATAGTATTTTATTTAATTTTTAATTTTTATTTGAACTCACTATTTAAACAACAACCGCTAAGAAAAAAATTTTTTTTTCTGGAAAAAAGAAAAAAAGAAAAGTTTTGATATAAAGAAAATCTGTGAGAGTGGGTTGATCGGGGTCCATTATGTTTGGAAGGAAGCCACAGTTGAAAAGAAAAGAACTTATACAGAGTTATACTTATCGAGTATTATTTATTCTACACACAAATTTTATATAAAAATTCTACATATTAATATAGTTTAATGCAGTTTATTAAATTATAATTTTTAAAGAGATCTAATATATTACAATAAACTGTATCCGTCTATGACTCTATATAGGTTTTTGGTATAAAATTTATGTGTAGATCTAACAATTCTCATATAATTATTATTATTTAACTTAATTATTAATATATAGAGGAATGATAAAACAAAAACGTGTTTTTAATTTTTTTACAATCTTAAAATAAAATAATATTTTTTAAAAAATACTTGTTTTAATTTCAATTTTGAATTTTAAAAAAGTATCATTTTACAAAGAAATTAAATGAAAAAATTAAAAGAAAAAAGTATTTTTTCCTGTAATTTGTTTTTGATAAATCTTCAGATAATTTTGTATCTACTAGCTTGCGATCTACAAAAGTAACAATAAATAGGAAGGAGGGTATTAAAGTAATTGTGTCTCTGTGTAAGAACTTTTCCTCCGTTCGCGCCCAATTTGTGCATGAAATTATGGGCCGGAAAGGGCCTTTTACACTGGTCTTTCATTCGAGCCCAACACAAGTTAAGCGATCGAAATAAATGGTGAATTTCGTTGGATTATTACTTTTTTTCATTTAATTTAATTATTTTTCATTTCAGAATTGGGTAAATTAGTACGTGTGACCTATGTGTTCAAGCTGTTGCAATCACTACACCCCCTTCGGCTGATTGCGATCCCCTTCGGCTGATTTCGACGCCCTTCGGCTCTAAGTTTCGTTAGCATCGGCTCGGTGCCCAATTGCCGCTGTTTAAATCCCTGACTGTGTCACCAATCATGTCGAAAAAACGGAGAGAGAGAAATGGCGATGAACCAAGACGGGAAAGCGGTCAGGGATGAGGTGCTGAAGAAGCAAGATGAGGTGGTAAAGCTAAACCCAGATGGAGATGAAACGGCCAGATCAAAGACGGAGCCGCGGTTCAAGCCTAAAGCCGGAAGCGTCTTTCCGAAGAAGAAGAAGTTGGTCAAGCGTATGATGCTCGATTACATGATCCAAACGTGTGCCAACACTTGTCCTGCCGGCCGAGTCTCCGACGACGGCGAGTCCTGAGTACTTGTGAGTTGTGAGTCTGTCATCTCTGTGTTACAAAAGATCAAGATCTGTATTATAAAAGTCATGGGTTCCGGCGAGATTCCTTGTACTGTTTTAGAGCGATCCTTGATTAAAGTATGAGTTTTTCTTTTTGTTTGTGTATACAGATTCCGAGTTGTTTATGAAAGTTTTGAGAGTTGATATGAATCATTTGAAAGTTCTAGGATCAAATTCCAAACCCATTTTGAACAATGATCCGAACCAGCGAAATTTCCTGTTCCGTTTTTGTACTCAGCGGCCTAATACTGGATTACAAGAGGCAGAGAGAGAGAGAGACAGAGAGGTGTTCATGTATGCTCCGGCTGGGACCTCCGGCCAAGGCGTTGGTTGATTCGTTGGGGGGTGGGGTTCAATCATATATGCTTTTCATACTCAGATTCAGGCCAACACGTGCTGACTGACTTACTCTTGACTGTACGTGCTGTTAGATTTGACTCGGATGGATAGATCCTTTTTAATTCTTTGGATTAGGTAGCCCAAACTTTCTCCGGTTGCGATTAATGACAGATACAAGTATTAAAAAGATAAATTTTATATAAATTATTTTGTAAAATAATAGGTCCTATTAATAAATGATAATTTTTTTATATTTTTTTAAAGTGGGATCTACCTTTTTATAAAAATGATAATTTTTTTATATTTTTTTAAAGTGGGATCTACCTTTTTATAAAAATTTGTATAAAATTTATCTATTTAGAATTTATACAAATTATTTCTTTTGTATTTTGTTCTTTCTATTATTGTAATATTATATTATTAATTAAGAGAATTTTCATTGAATTAATCAAAGTTAAAGAAAACTTTTTATGAATGTAAAAGAAATTAAATTTTTAGTTATTCTATTCACATTTATCTCCACATTAGAATAACTATTTTTTCATTATATAATAATAAAATAACATAAGATAAATTTGATTTTAATTATTCATATCAAATCTCTACATTAGATTATATATTTATTTATTATATAGTAATGAATAATTAGTAATTTTAAAAATATTTAATTTTTTTAATTATTAATTTATTTTATTTTATCATATTTTACTATTTTACCTATTATATATTAATTAATAATCATATTTTTATTAAATTAATATATTACTAACTCAACTTAATATATCAATTGTGATAAAAATATGTGATAGAAAGAAAGAAAGAGAGAAATAATTAATAAAATATATATTTGATGTATGTATAGTAATTTTTAAATTTAAAAAAAAAAATTAAAATCACCGTAGTTAAATTCTAAATATTTAGAATTTAACTAATCTATTATGAGCATATTTTATTCTCTAATAACTAAATATTTAATAGATTTAACTTTTAGTTAATTCAATAAAAATACTCTAAGTTAAAGCAACTTTTTACTATGGTTTTGTTTTTCGATTTTCATTGATTCTGATCTTCATCAGATCGATTTGTCTGGTTTTACATAATGAGGAGTACTTCGGACAGCGCATGACAACATGGTCCCATGCATAATGAACATGATCCAAATCAAAATCATCATTTTCATATTATAAAACAAAATAATTATAAAATAAAAAAACAAAGATAGCGTGGGGACAATATTTCAACATCATGCATGGTGGTCAATCGTAGGACTGTTAGATTCGGAATGTATTAAGTGGTCATATAAGTATGATTTATAGCACTCATATTTCACGATTTTCCAACGAACAATATCAACAGAAACTCTTTTCAACGAATATGGAAAAAGATTGTCATGAGAGCCTTTCTCTATCTATTGTCAGCTTCAAATATCATTTTTCTTTTTCTTTTTTGTCAGATTTTTCATAAAGTGAAGCAAACAAAGAAAAAAAAAAACCGACCCATAAATTATAATTAAGAAATCATAATTAAGAAATCATAATTAAGAAATTAGAGGAGGATATTCCATCTCATGATGCTGTTGTCAAAACCTAGCTAGTTCCACGTTGATTAGCCTTGCTTCATTAACTCCACGTATTTATTGAATGATTTCATGAATTAGAATGTCTATGCATTTGGCACCAGAGCAGGCTCCAAATTAAAGTAAGCCCCACCTGATCTAATGACATTGAATTAGAACCATAATAAAACCCTAATTTCTAAGTATAAAATAAATTTAAAAAAAATAAATAAATAAATAAATAAACCCCATATCTACGCGATGTGAATAGGAGCACATGATGATGCTACTTACCATTAATTAGTCGTTTACGGATTACTAATTTGAACTCCATAAGATTCTCTGGCATTGCTGTTCTCCTTTTATTATCATTGTTTTCTTTTTTTCTTGAGTGAAAAAATGTTGGGAAGAAATTTGAGAAATAAATGTGCTATTCCGAGGGAAAAGTGACAGAACAAGGTGTTTGTTGAAATCAATATTACATTCCCAAAAACAATGATAATAAAGGCTCCTTTTTGCAGTGGTGCACAAAAATTTCGAGCTCCAAACACCATCCAAGTTTCGACAAAGTTCCGACTCCATAGAGTTTGTGAAATTTGGAGTCGGAGTAACTCCAACTACACTCCAATTCCGAACTGCAATTTTTTATAAAAATCAATTTTTTTTTTTTGTTACATGTGAAGTTAAGGGCTCGGCTAAGTTTTTATACAATTACATTTGCAAAAATAACCGTACGGATAAAGTAATTATTTTTGAATTTGAGTAGTGACAGGGTTACTACCCATCTACCATTACTATCCATTTACCATTCAAGTGTATTTCAAGTTTTTTTTTATTTTTTTCTCTTTTTTTTAAGTATTTTTTTAATATTCTTAATCATTAAAAAAATAAAAATATATATAATTTTTTAATACTTTTTTTTAATCATTAAGTAAAATAAAAAATTAAATACAAAAAAATAAAAAATAAAATAGTAATCCAATCATTATTTTTGAGTTTTATCCTCCGAATTGCTTGACGTGTGAAAGCTGAGTTCTTCTTCAAAACAGCCCACGCGTAAGCGAGAATATCCGAAAGTCATTGCGGCGGAGACAAACGGCAAAGTTTAGCTTTTTTTTTTGAAGAAGAAACGGCAAAGTTAGTTGATATTATTTTACGAGGAAACTGCTACACCTACGGAAGATTTTTACCGAAATCTTCTGCCAAAAGGCAAATGCTTTTTTTTCCCCTTTTTTTTTTTTCAATCATTTTTTTAAACACTTTAATTATTTTTAAAGAATATAAAAAAAACCATAAATTTATTTAAAAACACTTTCTTAATTATTAAGTAAAAAAAAATTATAAAATAAAATAAAATACAATTCGATAGAAATTTTTGATAAAAAATTTTGTGAAAATAGCATGCCCAACAAATCAATAAAGTATAAAACATAATTTAAAATCTACGTAGAGGTTTGGATTAAAAAATGATTTAAAATGAGTTTAAATGATTTGTAAATAATAGAATAAAAGTTAAATTATTTATTATATTTGGTGTAGAAATTTAGAAAAATTATTTTGGAATTTAAAAAAGTTGAATTGTTTATTATATTTTGTGTAGGAATTTGATAAAGTTATAATGATGAGATGAGATGAATTGAAATGAATTGAGATGAGTTGAAGTGGACTTTGAAACCAAACCTCTCCAATCACAGCTAATTAAGATGGAGAAACATTTTAATTAAAAACCCGGGAAATATATATTTTATACTTAAAGCATATGATAAATTAAATTTTCATATTTAAGATAAACATTTTATGTTATAATTTATAAATTATAATATGAAATTATTTCATATATAATTATATATTATATATATAAATTATATATAAAAAATATTTTGTATAAAACTTATATACATATAAAAAAATTTTAATTTTATTTTTCTTCTTCCCAACCGGGCTGGTCTGGTCCGGTCTGGTCTTGGAAACCATGGAACTGGAATCGGACTAGAATCGGCCGGTTTTACGGTTGCAAGAACCGATCTCGAACCTGATCAGTCCAACCGGTGTGATTTTCCATTTTTTGGTTCAAATTTACATTCCTAATTGGCCAAAAGTCAGGAAAAATAAAAAGACAAAAAAGAAAAGTAAACAAATCCAAAAAGTTTTTTTTTTTTTTTTAAAGTCATACAAAATCAAAAAATTGTAAAAAAAGAAAGAGAGAGAGAACCTAAAAGACAAGCCCTTGTTATTGAAAGTGCGAGGTACACTAAGGTAGGTCTATTAAATATTTGAAGAGTTTATCATTATTCTTTTGTAATTAATCACGATATAATGTTATTAGAATAAAAATCAAAGGATCGGAATTTCCAACAATTTTCTCAAACTAACTCCCATAATGCTTCAAAAATTAGAAACAATATATACTTGGAAATGATTTTGCTATACATCAGCTATTATTCACCTCCATATTCTACACCTAACTTTTTTCTTTCATAAGATATATGATAGTGAATAATGACTGATGAAAATAATTATTTACTTGAAAATAGGTCCTGATCTTTGGATACAAAAACTAAATGAGAAGCCACCTAGATACATAGATGGTTGCAACTTAAACAAATAGCATGGACCTAGATGATGATCGACTCTAGGTAGTCAAATCATCTATTATTTCAAAGTTGAAATTGATGGAAAGATATTTAACCAATTATATAAGTTGGTCCATTATGAGTAATATTTGTTAATGGGAATTAATGAAAAATTCTATTTATCATCTACACGTACATCACACAAAATTTTTTAATTTTTTGTTCTCTTACCAAATGTGTAATATATAGATGATGAGTAGAAAAATTTAATAAGTTTAAGATGAATAAAACTAAAAAAATTTATAAAAAAAAACTTGAAAAAAATAAAAATAAATATGGTATGTAGGGATGATGAGTAACAAAGCTCAATAAGAATTGACCACTACTATTTTTGACTTATTTGCAAGGGTCTGTCCAAGAGTAGGGCTACACTTAAGGAGAGGTTTGGATAATGAGTTGAGTTGAAATAAGATGAGATGAAAGTTGAATAAAATATTATTAGAATATAATTTTTATTATGAAATTTGAAAATTTTGAATTATTTATTATATTTTATTTGGAAGTATAGAAAAGTTGTAATGATTATATAAGATGAGTTGAGAGTGTTTTTAATCTAAACAAAGACTTAGTAATTTGTCCATACTTTCCAACAATTTTCTGGTTCAAAAACATTGTGGGATCTAATTTTAATGCAGTATTCTTTATACTGTGTCGATCAATCTTATTCTCTAAATTATAGGGAGATGTTTAGGTAAAAAAAATATAGAGAATCATAAATTTGTCTATGCCCCTAAAATAAAGGTCGAATGTTTGTCTTTGGAAATAAATAAATAAACCGTTACACCTTAAAGAAGGATCGAACATCAATCCAGTTTTCACGTGTACTAACGTTGTAACGAAAATAAATAGAGAAAAGACACTCCCTTGTCGGGTGTCCCATATGACCCCATCGATTCAAAGGCCGAGCCTACCCATTTAAGTCCGGTAACTCAACTGTTTGGCTGTATCTATCTCTAGCTTTTGTTTACGCAACCGTCCATTTAGGAGGGAATAAAGTCTTCATTCCCGTCGAGTTATCCTCTTGATGACACGTGTATACTCTTTTAATTACAAGCTTTGGCTCCAAGTTTCGCGACTAATTGCTCAATGACATTGATTCGATTTTATCTCAAAACTACGCGTGAACAGCGTTGTGGCCAAGAAACGCAGACAATTACTTAGGCTTGTTTGGCCGACGAGACACAAATTAATTTATTTTTAAACATAATCATTATAATTTTTTTAAACTTTCATTTAAAAAATAAAAAAATAATTCTAATTTTTTCAAATTTTTAAATAAAAATATTATTATGAAACTATATTTTTATAATATTTTAATTTTATAATTTTTTTATTTAAATTTTTTTCTTTCATTTCTTAAAATCTAAAAAATTCTCAACTGAAACTATTTCAATACTATTTACCAACTATCTTATTACTATTTATAAAATTTTCATCTCATCATATTTTTTAAATAAATACTTAATAAATAAATAGATTAAGGTCTAGATAGATAAATTTGTTTTGATAAACATTACGGACCAACCCACGGCAACGTCGGCAAGTGGGTCGATTATGTTTGGATGGAAGCAACAGCCGTGAGTCAAGGGAACCAAAACGTACGCAGACCAGAGCATAAAGAAAAACGGAAGGAATCGAATTAATTTTTTTTAAATAGAGATTTTCCTTTTCATTTGAAGAGAAGAAAGCACAGTCCAAAATGAAACGACAGTCCAAATAATTGAAAAGGGCAAGGAGGTTATGACCTCTTATGAATAAATAATTGAAACAAAACAACAGCACTGATAATTTTATTTTTATTTGTCTTAATTCTATATACTGAAATAGTACTAAAATTATATATATATATATATATATATATATATAAATAAAGATGTGCGGCGTAAGACTTTCACATAAAAATTTTCATATATTTAGGTTTCTTTAGGATTCATAAAGTGTTTCATCTCATCTCATATCATTATGATAACTTTTTTAAATTTCTATACAAAATATAATAAATAATTTAATTTTTTCAAATCTTAAAATAATAATATTAAAAAATAATAATCTAATAATAATTTTTTTAATTTTTATATTTCGTCTAAAATCATCTTATTTTATCTTTAAATCTAAATCTAAATCAATCTTTAAAATATTCTCAATAAATTAACTAAAAGTTAAATCCATCAAATATTTAACTTTTAAAAAAATAGTGAACTTCGTTGGGATTATTTCCTTTTCATTTAATTTAATTATTTTTTCATTTAAGAATTTGGGTAAATTAGCACGTGTGTAGAGTCGCAATCAACAATACACCCCCTTGGGCTCTAAGTTTCGTTGCGGCTGTTAAATACCAGGCTTTTCCCAATCATGTCGGAAGAACAGAGAGAGAAAAGGCAGATAGAGAGAAATGGCGATGAGGCAGCTGAACAAAGACGGGAAAGAGGTCGGGGGCGAGGTGCTGAAGAAGCAAGATGAGGGGGTAAAGCTAAACCCAGGTGGCGATCAAGCGGCCAGATCGGAGACGGAGCCGCGGTTCAAGCCTAAAGCCGGAAGTGTCTTTCCGAAGGAGAAGAAGTTGGTCAAGCGTATGATGCTCGATGACATGATCCAATCGTTTGCCAACTCTTATTTCGCGGGTCGAGTCGCCGACGACGGCGGGTCCTGACTTGTGAGTCTGTAATTTTCTGTGTATTATAAAAGATGATGATCTGTGGTCGTACTTATATAGTTGTATGGTTGGGCCGGTTTATGGGTCTTAGAAGGTAGAATAATCAGTCCTCATGGGTTTCGGCGAGATTCCATGTACTGTTTCAGAGCGACCCTGGATTTAAAGCCGGGACTTATCTTTTTGTTTGTGTATACAGATTCCGAGTTGTTTATGAAAGTTTTGAGATTTGATATGAATGATTTGAAAGTATTCGGATCAAATTCCAAACCCATTTTGAGCAATTATCCGAACCAAATAAATTTCCTGTTCCGTTTTTTGTGTTCAGCCGTCAGCGACCTGATGGCTGATACTGAAATACAAGAAGCAGAGAGGGAGGGAGAGAGTGAGAGAGAGATGTGTTCAGTGTTCGTGTCTGCTCTGGCTCGGACCTCCAACCAAGGTGTTGGTTGATTGTACGTGGGGGTCATAATCATATGCTTTACACACTCAGATTCAGGCCAACAAGTGCCGCCCCTGGCTGTACATGCCGTTAGATTTGACTGAGTCAGTCAGATGGATAGATTCTTTTTGTTTGGGTGATTGGATTGTAAACTCCAACTTTCTGTTTTTGTTTTGTTCTTTCTATTATTGTATGGAAAATTATTTATACTATAGTAAAAAGTTAAAGCAATTTTTTACTATGGTTTTGTTTCTCGATTTTCATTGATTCTGATCTTCTTTTGAACGATTTGTCTGGTTTAGTTATACTCTCCTCTTATATAATTATTATAATTTTTTAAATTTTTATATAAAATATAATAAAAATTTTAATTTTTTTAAATTTTAAAATAAAAATAATATTAAAAATTTATATAATAACAATATTTTATTCAACTTTTAATAAAATATTTCATTTCATCTTATCTGAACTGTATAACTAAATGAAGTCTTAATGTTAATCCGTGTGGTACTTAATAACAGGACATCATGACAACATGGTCCTATATTATATAACGAACATCATCCAAATCAAAAGCATAATCTTCATATTATAAAACAAAATAATTATAAAATAAAAAGCATGAAAGCCTGGGAACAATATTTCAACATCACGGTGGTCGATCGTAGGACTGTTGGATTCGGAATGTATTAAGTGGTCAGAGAAGTATGATTTATAGCAGTCATATTTATCACTTTACATCTCACTCTGTAAAAAATACTCTCATCTTTTATAAAAAACACTCATTTACTCTATAAAAAAAATTATAAATATAGGATATAAAAATAAATAGTAGTTAATACATAATAAATATCTTTTTATATGTTGTCAGATTCAATTATTTTCTCTCATTTTTTTTTCCTTCCAAATTTATCATAAAGTGAAGCAAAAGAAGGAAAAAAAGACCCATAATTAAGAAATCGTAATTAAGAAATTAGCTAAGGATATTTCATGATCTCGTGATGTTGTACGTTGTCAAAACCTAGCTAGTTCCACTTTGATTAGCTTTGCTTCATTAATTAATTATTCACGTAATAATTAATCACCACTACTTAGTTTAATTAATACTATTAATTAGTTTAAAATGCTTTGGTTTTTTTTTAAGCCATCCTTTTCAGTTGGAGGGTATATATTTATGGTGTAATTCTATATACAAATTCAAAATAAATAAATCTCTTACTGGTCCTTTCTAAAAAAGTTGATTCTATTAAAAAAGAAAAAGATTATTTTTTAACATATTTTTATGGTATGGTCTACTTTTTTATAAAGAGACTATTTAGGATTTATATAATATAAAATTATAAATCATTGATTGTATTTATAGGAAGAAATATGTAATATAATATACACGTGTCGGGCTATTAATAGTAAGTTAATAATGTGGAAAAAATCCTATTACTTTATGAATAAATCTTCTCAACCTCCTAACACTCCACACTCCACATTATTTTTAACTTTTATTATTTTTTTCTTTTATTAAATATTTATTATATGAATAATAAATAGAAAATTTAAAATAATTTTAAAAAAATAAACTCAAAAAAAATTTAAAAAAAATATTAAAAATTTTAAAAATTAAAAAAAGGGTGGAGTATGGAGTGTAGTGGAGGTTGTGTAGCAAAACCCTATATATATATATATATATATATATATATATATATAAATTCCGATACATATATATATATATAAAATGTTGGCTATTGTCGATCCATATAGTCGGTGGGTAAACGATGCTGATGTGGAAAATTGAAAATGCGCCGTTTGAGTTATCTCTCTCCTCAATTTCTCTCTCTGTGTTTCTTCTCTTGAACCTTCCACAAACGGAAGAGCACCGTTTGTTCCTCCATCCCTCCCCCTCCCTTCCCTCAACGGTCCGTCCCTCATCTTGAAGCTTCCCTCCTCAGACCCACACTGAGCCGAAGATGATTCCAAGGCAAATTTCCCCACAGAAGCAGAACTCCCTTGTCTTCAGCTTCTTCTTCTTCCCACGAAGCCAACACTAATTAATCGGCTTCCATTTTATCTCCACGCTCGAGCCTTTCATCCTCTTCGCACTCTGTGGCTCCTTCAACAAATCAAAACTAGCTCCTTTCATCCTTAGTTCCTGAATGCACCGCGTGAGCGATCGCCCATCATTACTCTCCCTCTGCAACTTCCTCGACACTTTCCAATACCTGCAAAGTTTCACCTGGACAAAGAACACAAGAACAAGCGAGGTAGAGACAGATAATAGACCAGATATCCACCATTTCTTGCAAGTCGGTTTATACTCCTCTTGGGAGTTAACCAAAGAGGTGAACAAAATGGTAAGAAAAATCCATGAAAGATGAAGAAGAAATAGCACAGTTGAAAAAGCTCTCTTTTTATCGAGTCCAATCTAGTTTGTTTGAGAGCGATGCGCTGGCCAAAAATCCTCTTCTATTTGCCAGAGGTTCAGAAGCAAGAAATGGTCAGGGCTCTCGGAGATTTTCATTAGTGGGTGATAATGCATTGCCATCAAGATTGTGCTCATGGCAGATAAGAATTTGTTCTGGTGCTCTTCGTCAATTATTATTATTTTTTAATAATAAATATCAGCTGACGTGGTCAGCCATTTACGCACCGTTTGTATGGATTGACTGTACATAGTAGAACTATATATATATATATATATATATATATATATATGATGTTGGATTTAATGGTCCCATGCATGCACGTGTGCGTAATAACGACGGACATAGTCGATCAATCATCAAGAAACTAATTCCCAGATCATATCCATAATGGGGGAGATTAGGTGAGATAATCTGTTCATTAATTGGCTAGCCAGCTTATTGATATATAACCTTTGTCCAAACTACTCCAAAGCCTTTTGAATAAGTTGAAAAGGTAGCCATTTCACTGATCATCCTTTTTCTCGTCGGCTTCTAGCACAAGAATTAATTAATACTCAAATGATTAATTAGGGGGAACTTAGGAGATCGTAAATAAAAGTTCTAGATATTTCAGATCTTGTTGTCAACCACAAGGAAGGAGCTTAATTGAGAGTAAAAGAGGAATAAATTTTATTTTTGGTCGACTAATTATGATCAACTAGTACTTCAATCTATGTTATTATAAAAATATATATGTATAAATTTATGACGAATTATTTATTATAAAAATGATTATTTATAATAAAAATAGTCTCTTTTTTTAAAAAATAAATTATTTTTATAAAAAAATTGATAACAATAAATAATTTTCTTAATATATATGTTAATAGCTTAATTAATATTGGTTCATGCCATGTAGACAGCTAATTAATGAAAGATTTAAGTTTTCAATCAAAGTAGGCTAGCTAGCTGGCTAATTAAAATTGGGAGCCAATTTCCAAGTGTTTTTTTGGCTAAATTATGACCAGATTTTTTTTTTACACAACGGAATTGAAGTGTTTCGAATTTAAATTTTTCGAAGAACCGGACCATATGAGGCCATGATTCGATGATCAATGTGAACAGCATATATATATATATATATATATATTCATATATAATTTTTGGGACCCAGCTAGCATAACTAATCTTTAGACTAGTTAGTAAACACAAACCTTTTCGTACCTTTCATGAACAATAAATAATATTCTAATAGACACGTGTACTTCAATTAGACACGTATAATTAGGCAGGCTTTGGCTCCAAGTTTGGCTAATTCCTACTAGCTGATAATTTAGTAGGCTTGTGCAAGAAGTACGAAGGGCCGATCAACTTCGTGCGACCCCATTACACCAACTTGAAAAGCTCGGGTTGATATGAAAAGTTGGTTTCGACTCTATCGAATTCAAGTCTCGTTAGTTTTTGTAAATGATATCAGATGGATTGAAATAAGAGTTGAAAGTTAGATAAAATATTATTGGAATATATTATTTTAATATTATTTTTATTTTTAGATTTGAAAAAGTTGAATTATTTATTTTATTTTGTATAAAAATTTAAAAAAATTGTAATGATTAGATGAGATGAGATAAAAAATTTTGTGAAAGTAAACTATCGATGCTAAAAGTTCATAAAGTAGTGTCCTTTCTGACCCCGAACGAACACCCAGCTAGTTCTTTTGCTTCCCCACCTCCCCTCACTTATTACCTTTATTTCTCACTCTCGATGGAATTACACTAAATTTCCTTGCGAATCCGGATTTCTAGTACTCTCGAGTAAATCATTGTTTTAAGTTATGGATGAAGGGAATAAATCAGATCCTAGACCTGAGTTTACCAGCAACTCGAGTTGGCCGCTTGGCCCAGACCAGATAGTGTCTATTTCCTCACCAACAATAGAGACATCGGCATACTCAGAGAGTTCAAGTGGAATTTTCAGCTGAATGACCCGAACTGGGCTAGTCTCTTTTGGTAGTTCTGGTTTTTGGGTTTTCTAAGATGTGTGAGTGTTTTTGCCCCAACTCACATTGTCGTAACTAGAATACCGATTTTATTTATTTATTTAAAGAAGGCCCGACCCGAATGTTTCGGGGTCAGGTCAATGAGGATTGGTCCTCTCCTACTCACTGGACCAGGTCAAGTCGGGCCTAATCCAACTTGGCATGATTCGGTTGTAGGCCTAGATCAATTTAGTATAAAATAGAAAAATAATTATATATATAAGTCCAAAATATATAAGTATCGCGCATGCATTTTTAACTTATAATTAACTTAATTAGGAAAACTTTTCAAAATTTCAATGATCGGTAAAAATTCAATTGTTTTTTAAGTATTTTTTGTTAAGTGGGAAATTGTTAGTATATATAGTAGTAAATCCTTATCTTTTTAGTTCTTAGAAACTATTTCGTTTAATTAAGAAATTGATGGTGACATGAAAAATAGTTTTGTGGGAGTAAAATAAAAAACAAACAAATATTTACGTGTATTAACTTTTGTAGAACTCTTGTATAGACAAAGAAGTTCTCATAATATATTTTGGCAATGAGGGAAGCAGGTATGACCCACCAAACTACCTCAATCAGTGTCTTTTTCTCCTCTTCTTCTTCTTCTTCTAAGCAAGTTATTTTTATTAAATTAAAAAAAGTGATACATGAAGAGGGGTGAGATTCCCCAACAATCACCCTAAAAAGTAATAGAAAATAGTGTAAATTGGTGAACAAGTTTATTTAAGACCAATTTTTTTTTTCTCTATCCATGTCTTACAAAAGAACGCCATCTGATAGGAAGACGAAAATATGTTCGCAAAAAAGCGAACGATGGAACCACCGCTGAAGACGGTGGAACCACCGCTGGAAGCGGTAAAGGTGGCGGGTGCACTGTCACATATTGTTTGGAGATAATTTTTGGAGAGGTTCACGATCCCTCTTACAAGATCACTAGTTAAGGCAAGCAGTAACATAGGGTAGCAACTAGAATCTAAGCCGAGCATAAACACATTTTTCTTTCACGAACATGAAGATCGGTGACTAGAGAGTATGAATCGGTGTCGCGTGTTGGTCGGAGGTTGTCGAAAAGCAATAGATTGGCGAGGATCAACGCTAAGGAGGGAAAATTAAGGAAAAACCTAGTTAAAAAAAGTAAATAGAAAAACATAAAAATAAAAAAACCTCTGGGACTGCCTAGGGGACGAGGTGGTCGGAGCCTAAGCTCCAAACTCCCTCCGCCTAGTGAAAATGAGGGAAAGCTCGATCTAGGAATTTCAGAAAGAAAGAGGAGAAGGAGAGAGACGGGCTATGCAATTCGTGATTTTACTGCAAAAGAGTGTTTTATTCATCTTGGTGATCCTCACCCTATTAATTGTACGTGGTGATCCTCTGGTACTAAGGAATTTTTGTTTACTAACCAGATTTGGAAGTGAACTTATCTATTTGTAATTAGTTATTAATTTTCAAAGAGAATAATTATTTACAACGAAAATAATTGAGTTTTTTTTATAAGAAACGATTATTTTTGTTGAAAATAGTTGATAATAAATAAACGTTTATGTTTTTTTACTAATGACATCATATGTTATGGTTTTAGTTCAATAGAGACTTGGAAAACCAACAGGACTACTTTCGTCTAAGCCTCCTTTTCTTGTCATAAATTATAAGTTATTAATGAAATTATCATAAAGAAATATATTAACAAATCAAAAGCTCAACAGAACAATATTGATTTGAATTTGTGTTTGGAGCATACAATATATTAATTAATCGTGTAATGATATTCTTACACATTCTTTATTATTATTTTACAATCCAACTATTATATTTTTTCTTTTTCTATTTGAATTTGGATTAAGAATCTCAAAATATGACTATCTTATATAATATAAAAGAAAATAAATTTAATCCATCAATATAATCATGTAAATTAATTTAAAATAAATTTAATTTTATAAAAATTGACTCAAAGAGTAAAAAAAGGTCAGGATCCCTCATGTGTGCCTATAGAGCCACTCTTTAGTGAAAACAGTATATATATTAATAGTTAATTGATATTAATTTTTCATGTAAAACATAAGTTTCTAAATAATTAAAAAATTAACAATTCCATTTCAACTAGAAAATAAAGGAAAAGAGAAGCAACATTTGACGAACTGGGCAAAATCCGGAATAAAATTGATTTGACATCAGAAATGAGTATGGTTAGGTTTAGATAGTGTGCTGAGTGAGAGGAGTTAAGGTGAAAATTGAATGTTGAATAAAATATTATTTTTAATAATATTATTATTTTAAAATTTTAAAATTTTAAAATTTTAAATTATTTATTGTATTTTATATAAAAATTTATAAAAATTATAATGATGATATGAAATAAGATAAAAGTCCCTCTCAATCCAAATCGAGCGTAATATGTCCATTAAGTTATTCCACTCACTTTGTATTATGTCCATTAATAAAATCGCGTATTTTAAAATTTTCTGTAACTATTTTGAATTACATATTGAATGATTCTAAGCAGCGGATCGGAAGTCTTTTAAATACAACAACTATTAAATGATATAGCCCTTGTACTGTAATAACATATTGATCCAAAGTGGCTGAGCTTAATACAATTCTCGTATAGCTTAAGTGCACACATGGACCGGACTTGGGAAGGAACTGACATCAGCCCATCAAGCCCACACCAAATAGTCCAATTTCCCACTTCTGAATTTGGGCTGGGCTCGAGCGAACCTTCGTTTGTTAAAAACCCAAGAGATTTTCAAAACAATCAACATGAATGAATGATATAAAAAAAACTATGTGACAAAAACAAAAGTTTTATGATCACAAAGAAATTTCATAAAAGTAAATTTATAAATTAACGTAATTTCATCTGATATATTAAATTTATTTTATAATAAAAATAATTTTAAAATTTGACATATTATATCAAGCCACGTTATTTTATTTGTACAAAACTTATGTATTTCTCTTGACAAAAATGTCATAGTCGAGATATTTCTAGGTTCATGCGAGAAGTGTTCATAGGTATACGTAGATGAGATGAGTAGCTGGGCTTTAGTTTATTGGGACCTTAGTTGATTGGGTGAAGCCCGCGATTGTGGAGTGAAATATTAAAGCCCATGATTGTAGCTAAGGCCCGGTTTAGATAGTGAAAGTATTTCATCTCATTTTATCTTATCTTATCATTATACTTTTATCAAATTTTCAAACAAAATATAATAAATAATTTCACTTTTTTAAATCATAAAACAATAATAATATTTTAACAAAATTTTATTCAATTTTCATCTAAAACTATCTAATCTCATCTCAATATCCAAACTGCACCTAATAGATTGATGACCCAGAGTGTATAAGAGGGTTACGAATTGTACAACAGAACACATTATGAACAAGAAAATACTTTAGTTATAAAGAGATTATACAAAAGTAAACTTCTAAATTGATGTGGTTTGATGTGATATGTCATATTGTAAAATTATTTTTTATTGTAAAGTAGATCTAATGGATCTAGCAAAACTATATAAGTTTGTTGATTTATATTTATGTAATCTTTTTGTATATAAGGTCTCTTGTGAATAATATAGATATAATCTCAATTCTCTTTATTTCTCTCTCTAAAGGTTGGTTTGGCACCTGAGATGAGACACGGATGAGATGAGATGAGATTTTTCAGTTCGTGAGATGAGATCAAGTGTCCAAATGCACAATTAATAAAAATTCATCTCATCTCAAAATTTTCAACAAAGGATCTCTACTATTCATCAAAAAGACCATTCACTGCATCGAAAGTCCCTTCAACTTGTGATCCCCTTCTCTTCCTCCCTCTAAAAAAAAAAAAAAAAAAACCATCCTAGATTCATAAACCATCCATTCGAATCATCCATGTTCCCCTCTTCCACTTCAACCTGAGGACCAATAGCCTTTGAGACATTGTTTACCATTTATATATATTCACAATTACATATCCAAGAAGTATTACCAAAAAAAAAAAAAATTTGAAATTAGCATAGAATTGAAACAAAAACATGATAGAGAAACTTGGAAAGAAAGAAGGGAAAGTTTCTGGGACTAACCTCTACGGCCTCTTCTAGAAAGCAGAGAAGTATATATATAGCACAGAAATGTAGGTATGGATTTGAGAAAAGTGATGTTGAAAAACAAGAGCAGAGCAACAGAGCGATTTTTAGCAAAGTGCCATATCTCAACTTATATGAGTCTAAACACCTTCCACAAGAAAATGAGGATTGGTTCTTTCTTGGCAATTTTTGTCGATGATGTTCTTTTCTTCACATGCATTCATACCGTCCTTGCAAACCAATCTTAAGAAAGAATATATATGTAAGTAAGTGCAGATTCACTTTCTACAGCAGTAACTCACTATCATTTCGTTGAGTTCTGATAAAAGAAAAGAAGAAAGATAAACTGAAAAAGAATAAAAGGAAAATGGCAAAGAGAATGTGATTCTTGCTGGCCATTTTGCCATCAACGTTCTGTTCCTTACAAGCATTATTTCTACCTTCCTTTGAAACCACTCCCCAATGGTATGGAAGCAGATTCCAGCTTGACATTCTTAAAAACTTGTAAGCTTTTCATTGCATACTCTGAAAAGTTAATTAAGAGAATAACGAAGATTCTAATGGGGGGTTTTCCTTCGTCCATTTCGATCCCTCTTCAAATTCCTGTCACATGGTGAGCCTTGCTGAACCAGGGGATTTTCCAATCTGCTTCTCGATTGAAGCTGTGCGAATCTCTGCCCAAAGCTAGCCATTACCAAATGAATCTCTGCCCCTGACCTAGCCATAACCCTCCCTGTAGTGCATCGTCACCTCAGAAGCCAGCAGCCCTCTGCCATTCAAGCTCTGGCTTCGCGTGGGTTTGTAATAGTCGACCCCTATCTCCACTGTTGATGGGGTTGTTGTAGTAAAAAATGTTGTATAAAGGTAAACTCCCCAAATCGAGGAAAGCCACCCATTTCAAACACCGAAAGCCTCACATCTCCATCATCGAAACTGCCAATAAACGCCATTGGCGCCATACGTCCACCACCACGGCTCCCAAGACTCACTCCTACCAGGTAAGTGTTTATCTGACTTTATGTTTGATTAGAGAGGTTGTTATTTTATCAAACTAAATCATTTAAAAAAAAAATCTTACGAAATTGGATTGTCCCATATAAAATTTCTAATGTTTCAATGATTTCTTTCCCAATTCTGTTGGTGAGTTCAATAGCATGTGTAGTATCTAGGTTATAAGGATAATGAGACCAGTTTGACATTGATTACTTGGATTTTCTTCTATCGCCTGACAATTATATGTTCTTCACTGTTGTTAATATATATGATCAGTTGGAGCTTGAAGATGTCAGATGATTGATGTGCCTACTTCATGTGAGTGAGGAAATTTATATATGTTTTGTATTTTTTCGCTGAACTCCCTAATCATGCATACACAGTTATATCTTGTGGACTTGCAGCAACCATTGTGATCATTATCAAGACAAATGTTCTTAATAGAAAATATCAAAATTGATATCATGGGATTCATTCATGGTATTTTCCCACACTAGTATTTTTTTTATCCTATTTTGGTCTGACTCACACTGATCTTGTGATCTCTTCAACATTAAAGTTGGTGTAGGTGGACAAGTAAATCAAACATACATCTTTTCCAGCTTTGGTGGATATGTGACAAGTTTAGGGTTTGCACAGTGCATATAGGGGTTGGTTTTTAATTGAGCCTCATATGAAGTAATTTAACTCTAGAAGCAGTGGCTACACAGAAATTGTGTTACCTGCATGAGTCATATATCAATTGTTAATATGTGCCAAGCAAATTGTCATTGGGATCTATACAGGTAAAGTGCAGTTTTTGGTTTTAAGTGGCTTAGCCCTTAGATCTATAGATTTGAACCTTAGATTTTTTTTTTTTTTACTTTTGAGATTATCCTTGGGTGGAGTGGCATGAACTTTATTTGTAGCTCCTGTTTGGTTTGTTATTGGACCAAGCTCTAGGCCTTTGATTTTTGTACTTGGGAGTGGATGTTGGGTGTAATTCTTTCCCTTTCTTCTCCTCTTTGCTCTTTTGGGGAGGGGGTGGTAATCGAGCATCTTAATGACAAAAACCACACATGACATATACCTGATTAGAAATATAAACAGATAGGGAGAGAGATCATGTCAAGAACATAAAGATTATATCTTGCTTGTGTTTCATGGGAGTTCAGGAAATGATATAGAAAAGAGTAGGTGAATTCTGTTTTTGCATTTATATCCTTGTTGGGACGGTTTATTGTTAAGCAAGCACATAACTTTAGGAACTCCTCCTAGCTCCATTTCTTTCCTCCAAGTGCACGCTTTGAGTGGATCGCAAATGTAAGGGATACTTTATCCATGTTTCAGTTATTTTGTTTCGCTAGTCAAAGAATCAGTAAGGATCCCCCTTCCAAGTTTCGCCCTCTTCCATCCCATATGGCCCCGTCTCTTGCTTTTTGCAAATGACTTTGTTTCCCCCACTCTCCAAATTACAGGAAAAATATGCTTATCCACTTTTGAACGAGAGTCTATATTGGCCCAGTAGAAACCCTCTTTCTTTCTTCTCCACTTCCAAAGCCAACTTTTGAAAATACAGTGAATGCTGGAGATTATGAAACCCCCCCCCCCCCAAAAAAAAAAAAACAACTATACATTTTAGACCCTAGATTCTATGCTTTCTTAATTCTCGAATTAATATGTCAAATATTCTTGTAGTTCTTGATCTCAATTTTTTTGGATATAAATGGTATTGAATAACTGATTTCAGCTAACTGCACTAACGGCTACAATTATATGTATGTGATCAACATGAATGCTAAAGTTCATGTCAAATATATTAATTACATGTATTACGTTATAATATTAATTATTATATTATCCTGTATTTTTCCTAGATATTTTAAATTTTGTTAGTTATAAAATCAGTTTAGAAGTTTGAGTAAGAGACTTCACATTGGTTGGCTGGTTCATTTCCAATGCTGGATTTTAAACACACTATGCACTCCACCGAGATTAGGTTGGATTTTCAAACTTCTTCATCTTATGTTTCTTTTGGAGATACTCCATTCAAAACTCAGTAGTCTTGTGTGTATTCACCCATGAACTTATTACAAAAACTTGAAAGTCTACTCGGTTTCTTGTGAAGCGACTCTTGAGTTTCGGTTTTTCAGGCTCAATGCTCAAGTTGAGTGTGGAGTTACCATTTTCCTGAAAGTTTGGCTATTTGTGTTGAGTTAAATATATTCCCCCACTTCACGAATTATCTATCTTATTCATTTCATGTTGTAGTGTTACTACTTACGCTTATCGTCATCGTCATTCTCTCGACAGGTATGACACATAGTTGTTTTCTTATTTTCCCTATAAACATGTTATCTATCATAGCCTGTGACCTTCTTATTTACATGTTGTATATGTATTTGGGTCATTCTATTTAAATGCATGTTGAATTCGGTTGATATTTATGAACATGTGGTTTGGTTTTAATATTTGTCTCTATAATTTGAGCATATTTTAGCACCATATAGATTAATCAATCGACTTGATTCGTGATCGGGACATGTGGAGTGATGGGATGGAGGATATATTGATAGATATGTTGTACCAAGAAACACTAATGGACACAATGAGGGAAGGGAAGATACACACGGAGACCATATTCGGTTTGCTGAACGGTTGCCTGTGATTGGGCCAAAGAATTTCAAATCCAATCAAGTTAAAGGCAAAATTGCTCGTCTTAAGAGAAGGCAATGGGAATTTACGGATCTATGAAGCAAACCGGTTTGGGGTGGGACGCTGAGAGGAAGGCTCCAGTTGTCAGCAAGGAACACTTGGCGAATGAAATCAAGGTACGAACTCACAATTTGAATTATTGAATTATAGTTTTTTTTTAAACTTGTTCTCATTGTATTTAATTACAACTTTAATGTTAGGTGAGATCATCATTCAAGTATTTCAAGACCGAGGGATGCCCAAAGTATGAATACCTCTGCGTAATCTTTGGCGTTCAGTTGCGACTAGGACACTACATCAGGCATCGACTGACCCGGCCCCAACTAGTGACGATGAGCAAATGCTTGAGGAGGAGATGCAAAACCATGGTTGACAGGTGGCTGATTATGAAGGGGCCCATTGCAAGCAGTTGGTATGCACGTAGTGGATCTCGCCGACGACGGAGGGGAGGGCCTACCCAATCCATTGCCCTTGAAGACCAATTTAGTGAATTCCTAGAGGAAATTAAGTGTAGTGCTGCAATTAGGAGGAAGGCTGCTAAGGACGGGAGGTATGGGAGCATGTCCGGGAAGCTCAGCAAAAGGGCGAATAGCATGGAGTGTGATGCTGCGCTTGATCTCCATGTCCATTCTATGAAGTAGCTGGAAGAAGTAGAACCTCCCTTGCCTCCAATTTATCAAGGCCTTCGACCGTTACTTAATCTGGCAGTGCATAGATCGTTCGTGTCAATCTCTAATATTTACAGGAGTCAGTGGACTTGGAGATTGATCTAAGTATTATTGATGAGTGGTTCATCGGAGGGACTGCTGGATTGGTATTTTTATGCTTATCAGCTTCAGTGATAAGCATTTATCTGAAATTATATTTTATGCTATTTATGCTTGTTTTAATTATTTATGTTAGATGACTTTGAAGTTATTTAATTTTAAGTTTTATGCAGTGGATAATTAATGTGTGACATTACTCTGTGACATTATGCAGTGGGTAATATAAGATATGATCACATTTTATTGAGTATACGTTGAGTCTATAATTTTTGCTAAGATGTTATTTTTTGAACGCACACGCAAGAAGGTTATTCATAATGGACAATGAAAAGAAAAGTTCAAGTATTTATTGCAATAATAAGACAAATGAGGGAATGAAGATATATAATTTGAGTGGAGATGAATTAGCACTGCAGCCTGTAGAAGAGGAACCTAGTTTTTAGGATGTGGATGACATGCCAAAATTCTAGAGGTTGGCTTTGAATGCCCTAACACAATATAGCTCTCTAGGGGAATCAATATGTTCAGGAAGTTTTGAAAGAACAGTCTCGAAATTGCCTCGAAATGTTTCGCATGGAGGTGCCCGCATTCTGTTATGTATGCGATGTGTTACAAAAATCAATGATTATGGACCCTACAGAGAGGGTCTCGGTGGAGGAACCATTGGGCATGTTTTGCCTTCTTGTTGGTCATGCACATGGTCAACGCATTGTTGGAGACTGCTTCCAACATTCAAGCGAAACTATTAACCGTCACATAAGGACGTTTATACAGGGCACACACACAATTGAGGTACATCCTTACATTGCGGGAAACCCCCACAATTATCCATGATTTGAGGTAATGACTTTCCGAGATTTGAACTCTATCATTCCAGTTTTTTGATTTCATGTTATAATTATAATTGTTATAATTGAGCTGTGTTATATGAGAATGGTTTTGTAGAAATGTGTTGGTGCGATGGACGACGCCATGATTTCAGCTGTTGCACCCATTCGTTTAAATAACACATATAGAAATTGTTATAATCGAATTGCACAAAATGTCTTGTATTTATGTGACTTCGATATGAAATTCACGTATGTGTATATTGGGCGAGAGCGAACAACCCATAATATACGTGTTTTTATGGATGCATTGAGTTGAAGTCGGAATCAATTTCCATAGCCACCCCTAGGTAAATTTTATATAAATAATAATCGGAGAACACTGTCTTTTGAATTTTGCGTCAAATTATTTATTTGGAAAATAACTAAATTTGTTTATTTATAAATGTGTTCAGGTTATTATTATCTTGTTGATGCGGATTTTCCCTACATAGAAATGTTTATGCCGCCCTATCCAAAAGAAAGATATCACCGGTCTGATCGTCGTAGTGGTTGTCAATTTCGGAGATATAAGATTATTTCAATTATCGTCATTTATCCTTACAGAACGTTATTGAACGCACATTCGCTTTATTGAAAAACCGGATTCAAATATTGGATGCCATGTCTTGATATCGCCTAGTCAGGCATGCCATGATTTTCATTGCATATTGTACACTACACAACATGATTAAAACGATGACTCCCAATGATGAATTGATTCATAATGTATTGGATCATCGAGCTTCAATGGAAAATATGGTTGCGGATGATGACGTGGGTGAATCCTCTCATGTGGTAGACATGTCTAGTGAATCGGCCTAAGCTATGGCTGCAATAGGTGATGGGATGATGTTATCGATGTAGGCAGATAGGATTGGGCATTAAACATATAATTGAGAATAATAATTCTTTATTTTGTTAAGACTAATCAACTTCTTGTGTTTCATATGTGGCCGCTTGTATTATTAATTTTCTCATAAATGATAAATGCTGAATAATTAAAATTCCTAATTATATTTTGAATTTCGGGAGAAATGAAGTTCAAAAATTTCGGAAAAAATTTATAATGATAAAAGATGTGGGCACATTCGCTCTATTGACAATCGATCAATATGAAAATGAAAAAAAAGAAAGGAAAAAAAAACCTAGTACATCATAGGAAGGGCCTACAATTCTTAGGTTGTAATAATACGTAGTCCATGCTTTTTTTTCCACATTCAACTTAAGGAATCACTTGGGCTCCACTGTTAATTATGAGCTTGTGGGACACAAACGGGAAAACTTTTTCCTCTTCCTTCCTAAAAGGCTTTAACTAAACGCGGCAGTTTCCAGCTATCTGTAATTTTTGTTGTATTTTGTTTTTTCATTGGCAAGCTTTAGAAACTGAAGTCAAGATTGGTAGTACGGCTGCCAAACAGTTTGGAAGATTAATAATAGAATGATCTCAAGATTAAATGATCATTTAGGTCTTTTGATACTTTAAATTATTATGATCATCCATTTAAGAGCATTAATCAATTAGAATCTGTAACCTCTTTCAATATTCTTTCCACTACAAATTAAAGGGCCTTTCACTATGTTCTAAAATCTTGTTCAAACACTGCTGAAATTTGTTTTATTCTCAATTACAGAGTTCTAATATCTTAGGAGTTCAGAATTTCTTATGATGTTTGGGTCGTCATTTCATGCGAATATAAGGTTTTTTTTTTTATTTAATTAATTTTTTTTTTTTTTGAAAAATCATGTGAATATAAGTTAAATTCTTAGATAATTTATTTGTAAATCTGCTAATTGTTAACTACTGATGGGGAAACATTCCACATATTATAAAAAGTGTAAGAAATATTTTAGTCTTTTTATAATTATAATTTGTACCACAATAAATAATGTATTTACAATTCCATTTGTATGTAGAGAAATTCTGTCATTAACGCTGTTATCTACCCTAACTACGTTTTTGCACCAGCAAATCATTGGTATCATTGGTCATCCTGCAAAGAAGTTAATGGATAGCTGACAGAGAATTGAATCATTATTTAATTATTGTTCTAATGAGTACTATTACAAATCGGAAAATGCTAGATGACCGCATGATTTTGTCCCTTTACTGTTCATTTATTTTATTATTTTTTAATTAATGATTAAGTAAGTGATTATTAATAAAATTGTGTATTTTTTATTTTTTCTTAACTGTTAAAGATGTTTAAAAAAATGTTTAAAAGCTGACTAGCATGACCTCTAATTTGTACAAATCGTATACAAAGTTTCGTGCAGATCTTTTATAAAAAAATATATATAAATTATTATTTTTTATGATAGGCTCACTCTTTTACAAATGATCTTTTCGAAAACTTTCATACCTAACTTTATAGATATCATGACTCTATTATATATATATATATATATATATATGATTATATAGATCAGTTTCTTATTTGATCTATTCACCACCGGCTGTCATCATTTTGTTATGGCAGTCGTACGTCTAGTTTTGAAGCCGGCCCTTTACAGTGACAATGTGATTTTATTTAAGGTAAAATTATAAAATAGTTGTTAATTTATAGTCTGAACACTTAGTTGTCTTTTTCATATATGCAATATGTCACATCTATGTCTGGTCACATAGAAACTGCCCAGAAATAATGGTCACAACTAGGAACTACTGTTTGAAAATGACTTCATTTCTTTATCATATGATTCATATCTGTATAAGTCTATTTTGGTAGCGCTTTTATCTTTATTTGGTGTTCTTTTCTTTCGCTATTAGTTTTAACTTCTGGGGGAATCTGACCACGGAACTATGAACTGTCAAAAAGAGTACCACTCGTGTGTTGAATTTAAAATGTCTCGTGTTATGTCTGAAAGCTACTAATTCCCTTTTGTTATATTCATAAAAAAATACTCCCCTTTTATTATAGAAATCACATAAATCAAGCTTTAAGAGAATTTTATAAGTAAAAGGCAAATTCTTTTGAATTCTTTTTCACAATATATAATTGTTAAAAAAAGTCCTACAAACTGTAAATAAATTATATGAACATCAACTCACAAATTGATATAGTTTTATATGATTTATTATATATTTATTTCATGATAAAAATAATTTTACAATTAAACGTCCTATATCAAATCATTTTATTTTATAGATTTATTTTTGTATAATCTATTTATTTAGTAATTTTCAATTGCTAAATGTGCATGTTGTTTCGAAACAGTTAGAAGGTAAAAAGCCAAGCTACGTATTATAAACCTGTATATCCATGCAAAATGATGTACAAGAAAGCGACCTGATTTCATCGTGGCCTATCAATGCCTGTCCACGTTATATTCTTGATTTTGTCTGCTTCTAAACGACTTTGAATCTCTCTACGCGTACGCGTTATGATCCTGATCTCCCTTTTCCAGACGTGAAAATAAAAGTTAACAACTATAAGTTGAAGCATAAGGGGGTAGAGAGAGAGAGAGAGAGGTTTATAACTTTGTAGGAGTCTTTGAGAAGAGGCCGAGAAAAGCCAGGAGAGAGATTGTTGGTGTAGCAGAACCAGACTGAAGAAATGAAGGCCAAGACAATGGGAGAGGTGGTTGATCATGAGGAAGAAGCGGTTGTGGCCAAGACACAACCATGGTTTACACCAAAGAAAGGCAGTGTGATTCCAGCAAAGAGGAGGTTAGTTAAAGCAAAAATGTTTGATTCCATTGTCCATTTCGTTGCCTCTCTTCTCTGTTCTTGTGGTGGTTCTCCCTCAGGAGCTTCCAATACCGAGCCCAAAAACTACTCTAGCAGCTCCTCAATGATTGTGGCACAACCCAATTCATCATACGGCAAAAAGAATGCAGGCATGTAGTACGTACCACCATCGCCGTGGACTCCACCATCCTGAGGGACGATCTTACTGTTGGCAATGCATTAAAGATGCCTAGCTCCTACGTGTTCTCTGCTGTTTCTGTCATGTTTTGTCATTTTCTTGTTATGGTGGACGAAGCTGATACTAGTCATTATGAATGAATTTCCTTATGGTGTGCTTGGGTTTTGATGTTTGATGTTTTTTTTATGTCAATTCAAGGGTGTTTTGTTCAGTGTTTGGTAGTTGTTTCCCAGGGTTTTCCCCGGCCGGGACAATCCTTTTATAGTCTGTGTGTGTTGTATACGATTGACATTTTAATGATATGTCGTCTACTCCTATTCTCAGATTCATTTACTTAAAATTCTTGCACTGTTCATAAATATTCTAAATTAAATACACAGACACCATGGTGTGTAGTACGTGTGGTTTATGCACCATTACTGTGTTCGACAATTGGAAGAAGAAAGTCAAGTGTGTAAAATGGTAATTATATAATCATATATATATATATATATATATATCCTCAGATTGGTGTGACACATTGAAGTAATTTTTAATCATGCCCATATATATGTTATGCCCAAAGGTAAATGCAACACATATATATGGGCATGTCATATAATTCAAGTGGTCCAAAACTCTGGTGGTCCTCCAAAAGTGACAAAACTCCTCAGTTTGTTGTTGGCCATAAAATCTTCTGCGAATCTGAAATGTTGATAGGGACAGATTTTCACATGATGTTCAACGGTTGAACTGATGTTCACATGATTTACTGATCATATGGGTTTGTTCGCAGTTGTTTGTTCATTATCACAGAGTTTGCACCCATGCAATATTCTTCGCTAATGATTTGTGGAAATAGGAGCCCTAAAGGTGAATCTTGATGATGGCATACTTGCTCTGCCAATTTCGATTGCAGATCATTGCATTAAAATGTCCTTTGCGGAGTGCACTCAAATTCTGTTTGATTGCCATTCGCCATCTTTTCTAGCCTTAATTTGTGACTTTATTTTTTAGATATCTTTTTGTAATTAATTTGATGACTATATATCTCTAAAATATCTTTTCCAAAAAAATTACCTTAGGACTAAAGTTGAAAAACAAAAACAAAAACAAAAACAAAAACAGCTAGCTTATAAAAATATGAATATATATATAGAAGTTTTTGAATTTATATTTAATACAAAAATTTAAAATGATGCCTTATTATAAATTTTGTCCTTCGATTTAACAAGATCTCAAAATAAATATTAAAAATAAATTATCATTGTATTAAATTTTAAATTTAGTATGGCTTTGCACATGTTGAGAAATATAATTATTATTTGAATTTTTTTTAATAAATGGTTTTATAATTTTTTGAATAAAATTATAAGAAAAAATATCTTCACTTCTAAGTGGCCTTACCTTTGAGTTGGTACTGCATAATTTGATTTAAGAGATCAATTTTAAAATTTGACTATTAATAATGAAATCTGAATATTTAAGTGATATGGATAATTTGTTCTACACATCGATTTCTCTTTATTTAGATGATAGAAGACTAGTAAACAATGGGGATGGTTCAAAGATATGAATAATTCTTTAATATCCATTCCTTAAGCATCCTCAATGAATTAGCTAAAATCTAAATCTATTGAATATTTAGCTATTAGAGCACAAAATATGATCACAATGGATTAACCAAATTCTAAATAATTGAAATTTAATTATTGTTACTTTAATTTTCTTTTTAAATTTAAAGGTTATTGTACTTACATCAAATACATATTTTATCAATTATTTCTCTTCTTTTCTTTCTATCACATATTTTATAATAATGGTCTGGTTCATGTGTACAGGTTCATGTGTTGGAGGCTAGATTTATGCATTGATATATTAACTTGAGTTAGTGATATATTAATTTAATTAGAATATAATTATTAATTAATATATAATAGGCAGATAGTAAAATATAATAATATAAAATAAATTAATAATTAAAAAAATTAAATATTTTTGAAACAGAGGACTCTGTGTGTTCAAAGCAAATGTAATCTAATTGTATGCAAAACAGAAAAAATGCATCCAAAATAAGTGTAATCTAATCGTACAAGCACCGATAATGGGTAGAAAGAGTGGATCCTCGAATGAATTAAGAACCAAAGCGTAGCTGAGCGGATCGAGATACGTACGAATCTCAGATTTTTCATGTTCAGGCACTGCAGTTTGAGAAGAGCAATAGAAAGAGTTATAATCGATCCAAAATGAGACCGACTCGCACAAAAATAGATTTAATAAGAATACCACCAAAATTGGAGAAAACTGCACACACCAGCTAAAACGGTGGTGAACGGTGAACTTTGGGGTGGGGTTGAGACACTGAATCGGACCAAAATGGGGCTCAACCGGTGGTAACGGTCTGGAAACAGGATGAACCGGCCGGCAAATGTTTAAAACTGGGCCACAGAAACAGTGAGAGAATCAATGGAACCATTATTAACCCGGGCCCATATGAAGGAGAACTGGGCTGACACTGGATGGAACCGGCCCAGTCTTCTAACAACATGGACTTGACTCAGTCGAGCCCTAAGATTGGGTGGGTACTTAGTAAATGGAACATATTACATTATAATACTACTTTTCTTCTGTGGACTAGATTCTCTTTTAATTTTAGGCTTGTGCTCCAACAAGTTAAATTATTATTTATTTACAATTATAAAAACAGTTAAATTTAATTATTTAGTTAATATTTTATATTTGAATTTTTATCTTATTTTTTAAAATTCATTAAATATTTTAATTTAATCCATTTCAGCAAAATACTAAACAAGTTTTTATAAAAGATAAAGATAAGGTAACTATCTTTCTACTACTTATTTATTATTATTTTATTTATTTTTTTCTTTAATTTTATATTTTACTTAATGATTAAAAAAGTAACTATTAATAAAATTTTATATATATTTTTAATTTTTTTAATAATTAAGAATATTAAAAAAAATACTAAAAAGTAATAAATAAATAGTAAAAAAATAGTAGCCCTTTTACAAAATTATATTGAAAAATATTTAGATACAAAAATAACGTACGGATAAAGTAATTATTTTTGGGTTTTTGTCCTCCGAATCGCGTGACGTGTGAAGGCTGAGTTCATCTTGAAAACATCAGCAGCCCACGCGTATGCAAGAATATCCAAAATTGATTGCGGCGGCGATAAACGGCAAAGTTCGTTGATATTACTTTACAAAGATCTTCCCTCCCCCACAATCCACGCATCTATTATTTGTATCCACCCGACACAGTTTTTTAAAAGGAAAATGCTATACGAACCGAGAGTTCAAACCGATAATTCAACCGATGCCACATGTCTTTTTTTGAATGGCCTGCATAAAATATTTAAAAACTAAAAACTGCACAGATAAATTCATCTCTTTCTTTCTTTTTTTCTACAACCCCCCCTCCCTTCCCTTCAGCTCGGCTGAAACTGCAGTAAATCTGTATGGATCTCTATTTAATCCCTTGAACCTGGGTGAATCTGTGACTAGTTGTTTCGTTCGTGGGTATGTGAAAATAAAACAAACTTGCTTTACTTAGAAAAATAGAAATCCATGTATCATTTTCCATTACTGCAGATTCTCTAAAAACACTAAAGGAAAATGCTATACTTTTTTCGTATAGACATGCTAGACATAGATTTTTTAAATAAACAACTCGCTTTACTTGGGAAAATAGAAATCCATGTCTTTTGAAATTATTTCTTCTAATTTTATTTCTTTCGTAACCCCTTATTTGTTCGCTGAGAAGAACTAAAAGAAAAGTAAAGTTACAATGGCGTCAAACGAACTTAGATTCCGTACAAGGAGAGAGGATGAGAGAGCGATGAGAATGGATGGAGGGAGGATGGAAATGGAGGTATTCAAATCTTAAATGGGTTTTTCCTGAAGCCAACTCACTTTTGTACAGGATGGAGGGAGGATGAGGGAGGGATGGGTATCAATGGAGGGAGGATGGGAATGGAGCTGTTCAGACCTGAAATGGTTTACCTCTTTCTTTATTTCTAATTCTTTTTTTATTATTATTATTTTAAATTGTCACGTGTGCAATTGGTCGATTATCGGTATAAAATGTGGGCTCCGTAGCATTATCCTAGATAAATATGGAGGACCATCGATTCATTTGTATCAGATTATCAACGACTCATATAGATTGAATTGAGGTTCAAGGAACCCTCCCACATTGATGGCGTTGCTAAATTAAGTCACATAACACAATTATGAAGTCGACACAGGACCACGCCGCATTTAAAGGTTCTAACAAAAAATAGAATGGGGAACCTGGAATCATGAGAGCAGGCATGATCTACTCTTAAGATAGTAGTATAAATAGCTGATCTCAAGTATGAAAAATTCTCTCTAATCCCTAGATTTTTTTTACTTATTTACTATACTCTAAGAGCATTTACTAACTTTGACATCGGAGGTTCCCTAGCTCTGAGGCCACCCTTTCAAAGCTGCGTTATATTTTTCTCTGTGCATGGCCCATTGTAAAAGACCTGAGTTGTTGGAGCTGGACCCAAGAGTGTGCGAAACACGACGTTAATAGTGGCGCCGTCTGTGGGATCGAATTAGATCTTGCATGTCCTTCGTACATTTGAGGCAACCCGTTCCAAGTAACTTAGCGGATTGCTGAAGCGACTTGAGATGGGGAGGTAGATCAAATGGAGAACTAGGCGCACAAGAATGAAAAGACCAGCCATGCGTAGACAGAGTGCGATGAGTGATAGGGGAGGCTAGCATACAGCCTTTAGTCCCCGATTGAAGGGAACTGAATGTGCACAAGATACACGGAAAACACGGAGGACCATCGATTCATTGACATCAGATCATCAACGAATCATATAGATCGGATTGAGGTTCAGGGAACCCTCCGACATTAATGGTGCTACTAAATTAAGTCACACTCCACAATTATGAAGCCGACAGTGTCACGCCGCATTTGAAGGTTTTGACAAAATGAACAGTACAGAGAATCCAAATTTCACGAGAGCAGGCATGATCTGCTCTTAAGATCTGTAGTATAAATAGATGATCTCAGGTACGAAAAATTCTCTTTGATCCCTAGAATTTCTTACTTATTTACTACACTTTAATGATATTTATTAATTTTGGCATCAGAGATTCTTTGACCCCAAAACCGTCATCTCTAAGTCGCGTTATATTCATCTCTATGCTTGGCCTATTATAGAAGATCTGAGTTGTTGGAACTTAGTCTAAGGGTATGCAAAACACAACATTAACATACTGATTTTGTGATAGCAGGCACGACCAACACTCAAAGCTGGGCAACAAATTGGCAGGACTCAACGAATAAAGTATTAAATATTAACTTAAAATCTAATTTGTTTGGATTCGCAAGTCATCTCAACTCATCTCACTACTATTCATTACTATTCAGTAACTTTAACTCACAAATCTCACTACTATTCACAATTCATCTCATTACTATTCATAATCCATCTCAACTCATTTCAGCTCATCTCAAGTCATCTCAAATCATTTTCGAATCCAAACATCTCCTAATCACAGTTCTTTAATATAGAGAAACATTTTAATTAAAAACCGGTAAAATATAAAGATAATTGGCTAATGGGAATTGACCATGACCGTTTTGGGACTATGGAAGGTTTGGATTTTTTTATTTAAATATGAGATAAGATGAAAGTTGAATAAAATATTAGTAAACTATAATTTTTATTATAAGATTTAAAAATATTGAATTGTAATTATATTTTATTTGGACGGTTAACAAAGTTGTAATGATTAAATGAGATGAGAGTACTTAACAATTTGTTCTTACTTTCCAACAATTTTCTGGTTCAAAAACAATATGGGATCTAATTTTAATGCAGTATTCTTTATACTGTGTCTATCAATCTTATTCTCTAAATTATAGGGAGATGTTTAGGTAAAAAAAATATAGAGAATCTTAAATTTGTCTATGCCCCTAAAATAAAGGTCGAATGTTTGTCTTTGGAAATAAATAAATAAACCGTTACACTTTAAAGAAGGATCGAACACCAATCCTGTTTTCACGTGTATTAATGTTGTAACGAAAATAAATAGAGAAAAGACACTACCTTGTCGGGTGTCCCATATGACCTCATCGATTCAAAGGCCGAGTAGCCATTCCAAACTGCCTGCAGATTTCCAATGCATTTCGCATTTGAATTTCATGTTTAATTTTGTTCATGTATCTATCTCTAGCTTTCGTTTATACAACCGTCCATTTAGGAGGGAATAAAGTATTTATTCTCGTCGAGTTATCCTCTTGATGACACGTGTCGGTCTATACTCTTTTAAGAGAAATGCTAGGAGCCCAAAACGGGCTCCCTAGCATTTTTCCTCTTTTTTAATTAGACAAGCTTTGGCTCCAAGTTTTGAGACTAATTGCTAAATGTCATTGATTCGATTTTATCTCAAAACTACACGTGAACATTGTTGTGGCCAAGAAAAGGCAGATAATTACTTAATAAATAAATAAATAAATAAATAAATTAAGGTTTAAATACATAAATTTATTCTGATAAACATAATGGACCGACCCACGGCAAGTGTGTCCATTATGTTTGAATGGAAGCAACAGCTGTGAGTCAAAGCAACCAAAACGTACGCAGACCAGATCATAAAGAAAAAAAGGAAGGAATCGAATTAAATTTTATTTTTTTAAACACAGATTTTTTTTTTCTTTTTTTAAGAGAAGAAAGGACGGTCATAATGAAAGGATGGTCCTTTCTTCGGAAATGACTTTTATCCGAAATGAGATTATGACCTATGAATAAATAATTGAAAAATAAACAGCACTGATAATTTTAAATAAATAAGTTTCTTATAAATTTTTTATAAAAAAAAAAATCAAACTAATAAAAAATAAGTTTTTTATATTTTTTAAAGTGAGATTTATTTTTTTATAAGGGTTTACATGAATCTTGTCAATGTAGAGTTAGTACAAATCATTTCTTTTTTAGAAAATACTAGTTTGATCCCGTATTTGTCACCTTATTTTGATCTTTAGTGTATTTAAGTTTTTTATTTTTTTTATTTAATAATTAAGAAAGTAATTTTTACTGTATTGATGTAAATTTTTTAATTTTTAAAAATATTTAATAAAATAAAATCAAAATCAAAATACAAATTTGTGCTAAAAAATAAAAACTTTTATCAGAAGCCACCATCGAGATGTTTTGTCGGGAAATAAATCATTTTCTTTAAAAATAAAATGAAAATAATTGAAAGAACACAATTTGTTTTTCTTTTCATTTGATTTTGTTTCCTTCTAGATGGAGGTTGAGGCCAAGAACTTGATCCAAGCATCTAGCAAGTTACGTGTAGCCAACCATTTGTGGACGTGGACGGTGGATCAACTAGCTTGAGATCTAGAAAAGTAATAAGAAATTGTGACGAGGGTATCAAAGTAATTGTGTCTCCCTCTGAACTTTCCGTCCGTTCCCGCCCAATTTGTCCGTGAAATTGTGTGTCCGTAAAGGGACTTTCACGGTTTCACCTTTAACCCTTTTTCTTTTCATCCGACCCAAACACAATTTAGGGACCGATATAAATGGTGAATTTCGTTGGGATTATTGCTTTTTTCATTTAATTTAATTATTTTTCATTTCAGAATTGGGGTAAATTAGCACGTGCCACGGCCAACTGCTAGTGTGTTGAGTCGTAATCAATACAATCCCTTGGGCTCTAAGTTTCGTTGCTGCTGTTAAATCTCCCAAATTCCCAATCATGTCTAAAAAACAGAGAGAGAAAAGACAGAGAGAGCGAAATGGCGATGAAGCAGCTGAACGAAGACGGGAAAGCGGTCGGGGACGCGGTGGTAAAGCTAAATCCAGATGGAGATGAAGCGGCCAGATCGGAGACGGAGCCGCGGTTCAAGCCTAAACCCGGAAGTGTCTTTCCGAAGAAGAAGAAGTTGGTCAAGCGTATGATGCTCGATCACATGATCCAATCGTGTGCCAACTTTTGTCCTGCCGGCCGAGCAGCCGACGACGGCGGGTCCTGACTTGTGAGTCTGTAATTTTCTGTGTATTATAAAAGATGATGATCCTTGATCTTACTTATATAGTTGTCTGGTTTGGCCGGTTTTTGGGTCTTAGAAGGTAGAATAATCAGTTCTCATGGGTTTCGGCGAGATTAATCCATGTACTGTTTCAGAACGACCCTGAATTTAAAGCCGGGACTTTTATTTTTGTTTGTGTATACAGATTCCGAGTTGTTTATGAAAGATATGAATCATTTGAAAGTATTCGGATCAAATTCCAAACCCATTTTGAGCAATTATCCGAACCAAATAAATTTCTTGTTCCGTTTTTTGTGTTCAGCGACCTGACACTGAAATTCAAGAAGCAGAGAGAGACAGAAAGATCAGAGATGTGTTCGTGTGGGGGTCATAATCATATGCTAAGTGCCGACTCTGACTGTACATGCCGTTAGATTTGACTGAGTCAGTCAGATGGATTTAATCTTTTTCTTTGTTCTTTCTATTATTGTAATATTACATTATTAAATAAAGTTAAAGCAACTTTTTACTATGGTTTTGTTTCTCGATTTTCATTAAGATCGATTTGTCTGGTTTTGCTGGCGTACTTGCATGGATATTAATGTTAATCCGTGTGGTACTTAATAAAAGGACAGACATCATGACAACATGGTCCTATATTATATAATGAACATGATCCAAATCAAAAGCATCATCTTCATAATATAAAACAAAATAATTATAAAATAAAAAAGATTTCAAAATAATGCATGGTGGTCGATCGTAGAACTTTTAGATTCGGAATGTATTAAGTGGTCATAGAAGATTTCCCAACGAACAATATAACCAACAGAAACTCTCCTTCAATGAATAAGGAAAAAGATTGTCGTAAGAGCTTTTTTCTATATATTGTCAGCTTCAATCATTTTTTTTTCTCTTGTCATAAGGTGAAGCCAAAAAAAAAAAAAAAAAACACCATAATTAAGAAATTAGCTAAGGATATTTCATGATGTAGTTGTCAAAACCTAGCTAATTCCACGTTGATTAGCTTTGATTCATTAATTAATTCCAGGTAATAATTTAATGATTTCATGAATTAGAACGGCCATGCATTTGGCATCAGAGGTGGCTCCAAAAGTATAAAGCCCCACCTGATCTAATGACATTAATTTAGAAAAAAAAAAACCTTGGCTAATTTCTTAATTACGATTTCTTAATTATTGGTTTTTTTTTTCTTTACTTTATGATAAATTTGGAAAAAGAAAGGAAAATGATTGAAGCTGACAATAGATAGAAAATAGCTCCCATGACAATCATTTTCCAGCTTATTCATTGACAAAGAGTTTCTGTTATTAATGTTGATTGGTATAGTTCCAAATTTGACCGATTAAGATTCTGTCTGGATATATAAATATTTTTAATTTAATTTATTTTATTATTATAATTTTTTTAAATTTTTATAAAAAATATAATAAAAAATTTAATTTTTAAATATTAAAATAATAATAATATTAAAAAAATAATATTATAATAATATTTTATTCAATTATTTAAAATCATTTCATTTTATTTTATCTTATTTTACTGTCCAAATGAACTAATTTTCTTCACCATATCTCGTACCTCTATGACCAATTAATTCTTTCCGAATCTAACCGTCCTACGAACGATCTTCATGATGCTAAAATATTGTCCAAACGCTATGTTTTTTCACTGTTTTTTATTTCATAAATATTTTGTTTTCTAACATGAAGATGATTTTGATTTGGATGTCGATTATGGGACGGACCATGTTGTCATGTCCTGTCCTAACTCCTTATTAAGTACCACGGAATAACAATACTTTATACCAATCATGCAAAAATTAAACCGGACAAATCGATCTAAAGAAGAGAATCAGTGAAAATGGGGAAGCGCGTATAAGAACAAATTAAAGATGGTACAAGGTTGCTTTAACTTGGTTGGAGTTCCCAGCTAGCCGGAGCCGCCATTAACACCCTTCTCCATCTCTCTCTCTCTCTCTCTGCTTCTTGTATTTCAGCATTAGGTCGCTGAACACAAAAACGGAACAGAAAATTTAGTTCGTTCGGATCGTTGCTTAAAGTGATTTATAGTTTATATCAAATCCCAAACCTTTCACAAACAACTCGGAGTCTGTATAGACAAGCAACAAGAAAAATCCCAGCTTTAATACAGGGTCGCTCTGAAACAAGCACATGGAATCCCATGAAGACTGATTATTTTAACTTCTAAGACCCAAAACCGAAACCCATGAAGACTAATTATTCTAACGTCCAAGACCCAAAAACAAACCAAACCATATACGTATATAAGTAAGAACACATGATCTTTATAATATTATAATACAGTACTGAGAATTACAGAATCACAAGACGTCAGGACTCGCCGTCGTCTGCAACTCTGCCGGGACGACAAGTGTTGGCACACGATTGGATCATGTAATCGAGCATCATACGCTTGACCAACTTCCTCTTCTTCGGAAAGATGCTTCCGGCTTTAGGCTTGAACTGAGGCTCCGTCTCCGTTCTGGTCGCTTGATCTCCATCTGGGTTTAGCTTTACCACCTCATCTTGCTTCTTCCACACCTTGTCCCCAACTACTTTCCAGTCTTGGTTCAGCTGCCTTATCGCCATTTCTCTCTCTCTACGTTTTCGACATCATTGGGAACATCCAGGTATTAATCATTGGGAACATCCAGGTAACAGCGGCAAGTGGGCAACGAAACTTAGACCCGAAGGGGCTAGCTGTGTTGATAGCGACTGTAAAGTATCCGTCACAAGTGCTAATTTACCCTATGAAAACCCCTACGCAGAATAAGTTCTTTTATTTTCCTTTCTCTCTCCTTTTACAAACGAAGAATTCTCTCATCTCAGTTTGGACCGTCGTTTTTCGGGTCCACATTCAAGCTAGGCAAAAGCTGATGTACTTTCCTTCTCGATTTCTTGGTTTTTCATTTTCTATTGGTCAAATCTTCCTACATTCATTTAACTTCGTCTAGAGCTTTTGCATCCAGACCGACCAGTACTACGTGCCCTACCAGTCCACTTGCTATCTTTCAAGAATAATTCTTCTTAGTATTCCACACACCATACGTACATTACATTTTTTTTTTTTGTTAAAAAATTGCAGTTATAATAGAAAGGATGATAATAACTAATATGCCTCCTATGTTTTAGCTAGGCAGCTCTCTTTTAGCAGCAGATTCCTTTAGTTTACTTTCCATAATTGGGGAAGAAGATGATTTCACAGGTTTTCTATAGCCTTTTCCTCAAGTTTTCCTGCAGATTAGGTTGGTTATCTTTGTCAACTCATTACATGCTTATAATCTTTCCTCGAGTTTCCCTTGAGTTTTATCATGTGATCTTCGACGTGTTTCATTTTATAATGTCATTTATTCAATTTTAATGCTTTTATGGGTTGTAATCAATTGTGTCAATTGTGTCAATTGTGTCATGTTAATTTTTAATGTATGCGATTTGTTTTCATACAATTTTTTTCCTCCTAAGTATATAAGACTATATGGGGCGATCAAAGTGGGAAATTGGTGGGGGACTTGCTTTGAATGGAGGCTCTTATATTAATTGTGCATAGGATGGACTTGCCAGAAATCTCCCAGGACGTTCTTTGTTGATCTTTGTGCTCTTGTTTATTCTAGTTGAGGATCAAGGTCAAAGTATATATAGGTAAATCCTTTTTCTTTCTACTATCTAATTAACTTAGATGATCTTCATCTATTATCAAGCAATTAGCTCATGCAAAATGCAAAGTTTGTCTTTTGGTTATGAAATGTTGAATTGCTTACTTTTTATGGCTCCTCTCTTCATTTTTTTTTAAGAAGAAGATGGTACTCCAATTTTATTTATAACTCTCACTTGTGGCAGAGGAAAACCGTAGTTACAACAAGAGTATACCTGGAGAATACATAATAATGAAGAAAAAACCAAATCCAGACATCAAAATAACTAAGAGATCCTGAATACAAAACATAGGTTTAATAAAAATTACAATTAATAGGCTGAAACTATTTTATAAAACCCCAACCTTAGAGAAAACAATAATACATGCAAACGAAACTCATGCAAGTAAAGATTAGTAGTGTGAATCAACTTCATATATGGGATAAGTTCAACTTCTTCAGCAATGGCCTACCTAGTTTAGTAATGTGAATCAAGTGCTTTAGAGAGCGGCATTTCTCCCTCTGTTTTAGGATAAGGTTAATTCCTCACATGTCCTGCTGTTTTAGGAATTAAAATTCTTGTATGTTGAGTGTAATGTGATTTTTTTGCTGTTAAAAACTAATGCAACATATTGGGTAGGGTTGCTGCTTTGACTAATTATAAGTTCTCAATTGAGTAGCTCTATTGGGTAGGGTTGCTGCTTTGGTACTACCATATTCTCCAATATCATGCATGCATGCCACATAGTTGCAATTTTCACCTTTATTTTTTGGTTAATTAATGTAGCTTTAAGTCATAGGATTAAGTTTGATATCTTAAAATATCAGCAGACCTATTAATAATTTTTAATAATTCAGATGATATATTGATTTTGTTTCAACATGTACATACATGCAGATAATCACAAACCTTTCTGTTGAATACATCTTGCAGATAAGCTTGGATCAACAATGGCTGTTCTGATACAAGAAATTCATCAGAATGTTCAAGTATTAACTAGAATGAAAGAATACTCCTTTGAATTTGGAAAGTCGTGCATGCTAATTTCCCGCTTTCATTCTCATAGTTGCAATGCTTTATTATCATAAAGACACAAACTAGGTTGCTTTTCTAAGATATTTACTTACTTTTATCTTAGTTATGTTCTATCTCTTGTGCAGAAACTAAATTCAACTGTGGAGGAATGTATTGCATGAAGCACACATATTATGTATTGGTGGCTCTATGTTATTTATAAAAAAAAATAAAAAAATTGTACTGATGGCTCTATGTTATCCACTTTTGATATGTAATTTCATATATTGTAATTTTGTGTTTTGATACTCTAGAGATTAGAGTGCTAGGGATAGAGTCAATGGACTATGGTACAATGGAGAATGGACAGTGATGGACAATGGACTAGAGTCAAGCGTTTTCAATTGGTACAATGGAGAATGAAGATAAGCTATACGTAAACATCAAAAGATTCAAAACATTGAAACTGAACTTTGGGGGGGGGGGGGGGGGTTGGGAGGAATATCCGGGTTCCGACCCGGTTCTGGGCTAATCCAGTTCGACAGTACTAAATTGAAACCCATAGCTGAAAATAGTAATTTCCAACGGACATAGATTGCTGAAAATAATAATTTCTGCCAACCTTATATAGTCGCAAATCAGTTTTTCTGACCATAATTACCATGAGTTTGACCAATATTGAGCTTTCTTCGGCGAAAATATTCATCGGAAAAAGCCAATATTTGCAACCAAGACAACATTTTGCGAGAATAGGTTTTTTGCGATGACAACATGCACTTAGAAGAATTATGAGACGAAAAGAATTTGTGTAAAATTAGAGTTCACGTCGATCACATAAATATCATAGAAAACAGCTTTGTTATACATCACAAATTATATTTATTTTTATTTTTAGTTTTATTTTTTAATTTTATTCTTTTTAAATTAATTTAGTTATTCTATTCATCATCCACATACTATACATTTAGTAAGAAAAAAATTAAAAAATTAAAAATGACACGTGATGTGTGGTGTGAGAACAATGAGTTAAATTTTTCATGTGCAATTTTCTGACCCGTCTTCTTTGGTGTATAGTAGTAATTGATGGAAGTATGTTGAAATTGTAAGAGCATTGTCATTGGTTTCATAAAATCAATCTATAAAATTTAGTTAAAAATACATATTTTTCATAAATTCAAAACTATTCAAGTCATAACCTCACATTAGATTAGTCAAAATAATAATATAATATTATTTTTTAATAAAACTATTTTTAATTTTTTTTCTTCTTATTTTGCAACTACAATAACCATACTTTAATTAATAATTTATACTTAAATTATTGTGGGAAACCTGGGTCTGATATTTTGAAATAAATATCACTTTTAAATACATCACTTTTGAAGATGAAAAACGTGTGAAATGTTATGGAGCAGTTGAATATGATATTTTAGAATAAAATATTAATTATAGGCAGATCTACATTACTTTCGAATTAATTATCAAGTTCAAGTTTCTGGGTTAAAAAAAAAAAAATTCCAAAGTCTGCTTAATTGACCATCAAACACACCACAACAGCCAGAAGTATGTCACGTCAGTTAAAACAATAAAATCGCGTATTTTAATTTTTTCGGTAATTATTTTGAATTAAATTATTCTATTCCTTATCTTTATACGGCATACTTATTATAAAAAAAATAAAATAAAAAGATATGAAAAAAATACTATTTATTATTCCCATACCACGCAATGTTTTTAAGTAGTGTACGAAATGATAAGTAAAATATTTTAGAGATAAAAAGTAAAAACAAGTATATTATTATTTATAGTGTAGAAATGATGAGTAGAACTTTTGTTTCAAATTACATAACAAATGATGTGTTTATCCTCTAAATTATAAGCAGCCGAACTCTTTTGAAATAAATTTTTTAAAAGATATAAGCTAAGAAAAATAATTTGTAAAAATTTCAAATAGATGAGCCTCGTTTAAGTTTTTGTAAAAGTAGATATCATATTAAAAAATTATAAAAAGATTAATTTTTATTAATATGATTATTTTTTTATAAAAAGCTTGAATGAAACTTGTGCATTTAAAGTTTGAACTTAATAGTACTCGTACAGTAATAACGTACAGATCCTAGGTGCCTGAGCTTATGTGCACACATGGACTGGACTTGGGAAGGAACTGACAACAGCCCATCAAGCCCACATCAAGTAGTCCAATTTCACCCTTCTGGACTTGGGCTGGGTTCGAACGAACCATGATCCTTTAAGCTTTGCAAAACAATCAACACGAAGGAATGATTAAGGCGTCGTTTATTTTTTAATATAAAATAAAATAAATAATTTAATTTTTTTAAATTTAAAAATAAAAATAATATTAAAAAATATATTCTGAAAATTTTTTATTCAACTTTTTAATTTTAATCTCAATTCATCTCATCTCATCTAGTCATATGCGAAAACAAACGAGCCTTAAAAAAATGACAAAATTGAAGTGATACGTTTATAGTCATAAGAAAATTTTATAAAATTAAATCATTGTAGTTTCATGTGATATATTAAATTTATTTTATAAAAAAAAATAACTTTAAATATGACGTATCCATAAAAAAAAAATCTAACGTAATATATCAAATTACATTAATTTATAAATTTATTTTTATAAAATTATTTTACAGCTAAAATATTTCCCTTCACAGAAATTTGATAATCCATCGACAAGAAATTTGAAAAAGAAAGAAAAAAAAGTAAATCAAAGGATTTAGGAAAGTTTTTGTTTCCAAATTCAACAAAAATGTAAAAAGTGTTTAGGACTTGTTTGGGGTTGCGTTGAGAGTATTAAAAAGTGTTTAAATAGTTTTAAAAACTCTTTAATAGAAAAATTAGATTGTTTGTGTATTACTTATTAAAGTACTTTTTATTCTCAAATAAGCTTAAAAGTACGTTTTAAGAAAAGTGTGTTTTTCTAAATAATGCGAAATGTAATTTGAATTTTTAAAAGATTGTCAATAGGCAAAAATACCTATACAACTTTAAGATAATTATAATTTTCAAACTTTTAATGATATGATCATAATTTTTAAGAAATCAAATAATTGTCATTTCTACCTTAAAAAGAACTTTTTAATTTGTTCCAGAATAAATGTAACGTGTTTGAAATTGTTTTAAATAAATGGTTACCAAATAGTAAATAATTTTTTTAATAGTAGAATTTATTATTTAAGCTACAAGCCATAAATCTATAAGCTAAATTTTACATTGCAATTCCAAACATACACTTAGTCTTTTTATAATTATAATTTGTTCCACAAGAAATAATATATTTACAATTCCATTTATATGTAGAGAAAGTATGTCATTAATGTTGTTAGCTACGTGCCCTAATAACGTTTTTGCACCAGTAAATCATTGGTATCATTGGTCATCTAAAAAAGTTAAATGGATTGCTGACAGAGAATTGAATAATTATTTAATTATTAATGTTCTAATGAGTATTACTTTGTAAAATTCTTAGCTGATTCTTCTGTGAAAATGTAGATTTTATGATAAAAAAGTATAAAAAAATAGCTTTTTTATTATTATTATTTTTTAATGAAAGACTCCATTTTGTTATTGCAATCTAGTTTTGAGGCCAGCCCTGAACAGTGACAATGTGATTTCATTTAACGTACAATTATAAAATAGTTGTAAATTTATAATCTGAACATATATGTCACATCTACACATTGAGAGACACAACTATACATGTCTTGTCTCATTGAATATTAATGGACACAACTTGCTAGGATCTACTGCATGCTTGAAAATGACTTCATTTTCTTTATGATGATATCAGTAGTCTATTTTGCTGGGACTTTTATTTTTATTTGGTGCTCTTTACTTTTGTTATCAATTTTGGTGGACTCTGGCCATGGTTTTGGCTCGTTTGTTTTTAGAAATAAAATAAGATAAATTGAGATTAAAGTTAAAAAATTAAAAAAATTATTATTAGAATATATTTTTTAATATTATTTTTATTTTAGAATTTAAAAAAGTTAAATTGTTTATTTTATTTTATATTGAGATTTAAAAAAATTATAATGATATAGTGAGATGAGATGAGATATTTCGTGAAAACAAACGAGACTGAGATCGAGAATTTCTCTTTCACGAGTGTTAAATTTAAAATGTCTCATGTCATGTCTGAAAGCTTCTTCCCTTTTGTTACATCCATAAAAAAATACTCCCCCTTTATTATAGAAATTACATAAATTGTAAGGCCCAGTTTCTTCATCAGTGGCCCGGTCCGTGCGTGAAAATGGCCCAGCCATTTTCGTGTTTAGTCTGAACGGCATCGTTTAGGTAAGTTTTGGTTTTCCTTTCTGTTTTCCCTCCCGTTTCTTTCTCCCTCTTTCTCTCTTTCAGTTTCTGATTTTATTTTTCTTTCTCACGTCCAGACCTCTCCTTCTCTCCCACGTTTCCTTCTTTTTTTTCTCTCGGTTTCTTCTTCATTTCCATTTGTTTGCATTGATTGGAGGTTCCGAATATTTCCTCATTGTTGCGGTTTCTGTTTCGTTTCTTTTCCTTCTGGTTTTTCTGGGTTTCTCTCGTGCAGTCAGACTCTCCAACAGGTAAATCATTTTCGCCGATCATCTCTCCTTGTTTGCTTTGGGTTGATTTCGTGATTTTGAATCACATGGCTTAGACTTTCTCTCATGCGCTGCATCTGTTTCAGTGGGTTACCGATTACTGCACTTCCTCTTCCTCTCCCTCGCGCCCCACTGTTGTTGCAGTCGGCATCCCTCACTTCAAACTCGCTCTTCTCTTCCACTCGCGCTGCGCTTTCATCTTCAGGTATCTTCTTTTCCTCTCTAGTCGACGCCTTTCAGTGTTTTTGCAGTTTATTTAGTTATTTATTTTTTTTGCTGTTTTTCTTCTTCCTTCGGCCCCTGTTTCTTTGTGCTGCCGTGTGGGATGTTTGTAGGTGGTGTTGCTGCGTCTTCTCCTTACCGCAGTGTTGGCACCGATTCTCTGTCCAACGGTTAAGAGGTAAGGAAACCGAGTGATTTGTGGCTTGTGATGTTATGATTCTTGGAAAATTTTTCTACGTCTTATAATCTATGGTTGGGCTTGGTTTGCTGTTGGTGATTTTGGGTGTTGGCGAGGTGGTGCGGAAGGAGCTTGGAAATGGTGTAATGTTGTTGTAGTTAAATTGTGTTGGTTGTTGGGAGTTATAGCTGCGGAATTGAGTGTGATTTGTGGTTTATTTTGAAGTATTTGGTTTGGATGTGCAGTAAACCAAATGGATAGTCGGAGTTGAATGGGTGTTGCTTTTGTACTGTTCGGGTTTTTATACGACTGTTGGAGTGGAGGATTAAATTATTTTGTAAGTGATTGCTTGGAGTTAAGGGCCTTTGAAGTGGGATTGATATTTTATTTTTGTGTTTGATGTTGACTTTGGTGAGCGTTTAGGAATATATCAAAGATTAGTATATGGTTCTTTGGGTTGAAATGGGGGCTGTCCAATTTACTATATGGTTGTCTTAGTGTGTTGTTTTTGCTATAATATGGTTTGGGATTATATGTTTTAATTATTAGATGGAAGTTATGCCAGTGGTCGTTTAATAATCAGTGTATCTATATTATTTTCATGATTAGGTGACGAGATTGATAGAGATCATTTTCAAGGTTTAGATAATACGCTGCAGGAGTCAGGTAAGCGGGGTTCCTATGCTGGGTTTTTGTACAAGTTAATAAGACTGTGGTTGATTTTATGAAAACTTGCATAATTTGTGTTGTGTTGGAAACTTGTGAAAACAAAGATCAACCTCGGTCTCTTATCTGCATTATTCATGAAATCTGTGTGAAAAAGAGAATATATTCTGACATGCATTGTGTAGACATGAGCTAAATTCTGTCATGTGATTTCTGAAATCTGGAAAAGAGCGATATTGAGAATATGAAAAGTTGTGCATTTATTTGTTCTGACTTTTGTGTTCAGCGTGTGCAAACTGTTCTGATTCTATTTTGGTACTCTGTATTATTTTGATATAACATCTGAAAACCTTTGGCATGGTGTACTGGTTTTCGTATCTGACTCTGTCTCTGCTTTGCTCTGCTCTGCTCTGTTATGCTCTGCTCTGTTTGGGTTGGTACCAACTTCTCTGTCTCTGAGTGCACCCACTTTGGAAACAAAGTGGTTTTATTGTGGTCTTTCCTGTGTGCACACTCGGGGCTCCGAGAAGAATAAAGGAAAGATTTCACCTCTGTCTCTGCCTGGTTTGGCCACCGGGGTTAGCACAACCCTACCACGGGGGTGAAACATGGTCTCTGCTCTGTTTGATGCTCTGTTTTGATCTGATGATGATACTCAGTTTATGTTATGCCAAAGTACCATGGGTTTTACTTGTTTTAAAACCATCGCTCTGTTATTTTGAAAATATGTTCTGTTCTGCATGATAACTCTGGAAAATATTTTATTCTGCATATTCTATTTTATAAATGCTCATGTTTGCACGCTAGCATATGATTTCTGCTTACTGAGTTGTGATAACTCACCCCCTATCATGATAATATTTTTCAGATGATGTGGAGAGTCCAAATGAGGACCTGGATTAGATTGGTGAACATGATTAAGCTGAGGAGATGTAGTTGGAATAAGGACTCTTGATGTTCTTAGTTTTTATTGCCTTTAAGTTTTAATTATTTGTTTGGGTTTAGTAGGACCTATGGTGTTTTCAGTTTGGTATGTTACTACCGGGAGGTTATGGACCCCTTTGATCTATTATTATTGCATTAAAGTTTGTGTGGAGTTTGTAATGAGATTATTGAGAAGATTTGAGATTGATTTCATTTATAAAGTTTTTGGAGAATTTTTCTTTGGATGTGTTGGGAGACATGTTTATGAGTGTAAAGTAGTAAATCTCCAAGCCACCCGGGTTTGGGGCGTTACATAAATCAAGCTGGTTAAATGTTAATAGAAGTTTATAAGTAAAAGATAAATTACTTTTGAGTTTTTTTTTTCACAATATATAATTATTAAGAGAAGTCTTACAGACACAAAAATATTATATATAAGTAAACTTAGAAACTGTCGTAGTTTTATATGATTCATTAAATCTATTTTATCATAAAAATAATTTTATAATCTGATATACTACATCAAGTCACTTGACTTTATAAATATATTTTTGTATAATTTGTATGCGGTTAAAGTATTTTTCAATTGCTAAATGTGCAGGACGTTTCGAAACAGTTGAAAGTAAAAAAGCCAAGCTACGAATTGTAAACCTGTACATACATCATAGATGCAGAAAGATGTACAAGTTGAAAGCAACCTGATTTTCATTAATGTGCCCTATCAATGCCTCATCCACGTTATACTACTGATTTTGTCTGCTTCTAAACGACTTTGAATCTCTACGCGTTATCCACTCGCTTTTCCTGACTTGAAAAGTTAACGAGTATAAGTTGAAGCATAAGGAGGGAGAGAGAGAGAGGTTTTTACAACTTTGTAGAAGTCTTTGAGAAGAGGAAGATAGGAAGAGAAAAGTCAGGAGAGAGACTGTTAGTGAAGCAGCTAGAACCAGAGCGAAGAAATGAAGGCCAAGACAATGGGAGAGGTGGTTGATCATGTGGAAGAAGCGGTTGTGGCCAAGACACAACCATGGTTTACACCAAAGAAAGGAAGTGTGATTCCAGCAAAGAGGAGGTTAGTTAAAAGAATGATGTTTGATTCCATCGTCCAGTTCATTGCCTCTCTTCTCTGTTCTTGTCGTGGTTCTTCCTCAGGAGTTTCCATTACCAAGCCTAAAAACTACTCTAGCAGCTCCTCAAAGATTGTGGCACAACCCAATTCATCATACGGCAGAAAGAATGCAGGCATGTAGTATAGTACCACCATTTCCTTGGACTCCACCATCCTCAGAGACGATCTTACTGTTGGCAATGCATTAAAGTTGCCCCCTACGTGTTCTCTCCTGTTTCTGTCTTGTTTTTAATTGGTCATTTTCTTGTTATGGTAGATGATGCTGTTACTAGTCATTATAAATGAATTTCCTTAAAGTATCGTGCTTGGATTTTGATGTTTGATGTGTTTTTATGGCAATTCAAGGGTGTCTTTCCACAGGACAATCCTTTTATAGTTTGTGTTGTATAGAATTGACGTTTTAATGATATGTTGTCTATTCCTTCTATTGTCAGATTCATTTACTTAAAATTCTTGCACTGTTCATAAATATTATAAATTAAATCCACAGACACCATGGTGTGTGTGGTTTATGCACCATTACTGTGTTCGTCAATTGGAAGAAGAAAGTCAAGTGTGTAAAATGGTAATTATATAATCATCCTCAGTTACACCGATTGGTGTGACACATCAAAGTAATTTTTAATCATGCCCATATACGTGTTATGCCCATATAGGTAAACGCAACACACACACACACATATATATATATGGACGTGTCATATAATTCAAGTGGTCCAAAACTCTGGTGGTCCTCCAAAAGTGACTTAACTCCTCAGTTTGTTGTTGGGCCATACAATCTTCTGCGAATCTAAAATGTTGATAGGGACGGACATAGACAAGGAAATGAAAAACTTCAACCGATGTTCACGCTTTCATGTGTTTTGTTTTTTTTGGGGTGGTGGGGAGGGAGGAGGGGCATCTTCAACAGTTCAACTGATGTTCACATTTACTCATATGGGTTTGTTCGCAGTTGTTTGTTCATTATCACAGAGTTTGCACCCAATGTTCTACGCTAATGATTTGTGGAAATAGGAGTCAAAAGGTGTATCTTGATGGTGGCGTACTTGCCCTGCCAATTTCTGTGCCTTTTGTCATGCAACTATTTCCAACCATGTCATATTGATTAAGGACGTGATGTGATGAAGATAGTATATAAAAGTAAACTCATAAACTAGTGTGACTTGATGTGGTACGTTAAATTGTAAAATTATTTTTATTATAAAGTAAATCTAACAGATTATATGAAATCACGTCAGTTTGTAGATTTATTTTTATATAATTTTTTTATGTCTGTAGCTATTCTCATTTAAAATCTTATTGAGTTATAACACATATGGTTAGTTCCATGGATTCCATTTGACTTGAGATCAAACCTATTAATGCACCTTCCCTTTCATTACTGAAAATATGTCAATCTTGATCTGTTTGTAATCATTTCGAGTCATGATTAATATGGGCTTATAGTCGTGATTTTTGCTGCAAGTTACTTGCTTTAATTGTTTAGTTAACTATCTTGCATAAACTTGGAATAAGAAGCTTAAAGACAAATATAATGAGGTTGAAATCGTTTTCAAAGTAGGACATGTTAGACGCACGTGGGCTTGTTCGTGTTTGAGGTTGAAATCTTTTTCGAAGTAGGGACATGATAGATGCAAGAGGGCTAGCTTGTTCATGTTTGAGGTTGAAATCGTTTTCGAATTAAGTAGGGACATGTTAGACGCAAGAGGGCTTGTTCACGTTTGAGGTTGAAATCGTTTTCGAAGTAGGGACATGTTAGACGCAAGTGGGCTTGCTCATGTTTACTGAGGTCCTCTGGACAATGACATTGAAGATGCCATGAGACAGGAGCCCAAGGTTCGAATTCTAACTTTGCACGTTAATTTAATTAATTAAATATTTCACGTCTTTACATATACATGTTCAGTTCAAGTTTTGTAATGTTTTTAGTTTAGGCAGAAAGAAAGAGGTAAATGGAATGCGTTCAAAGTTCAAACCCTCTTTTCCAAAATAACCTCTTGAAGGAGTAATAAATAAGCCTTAAATGCTGCGTTGATAGGATTTTGATTTGAGAAGAAATTAACCATTTCCAATCTCAATTGAAATGGGTATCTTTGATCAGATTTTGGATACACCCTCATATCCATTTTTAGATCAATGTTTGGCAAAGATGACATCTACTCAGAATGGTGTTCCGCCTGTGAGAGAGAGAGAGAGAGAGAGAGAGACAGAGAGAGAGAGAGGCCAATGGGAGTTTGAACAGGATACGCACGAGAAGTGGTAGAACAAGTTAATTAGCTGTAACACTGCAGAAAAGAAGTAAAAGAAGAAGATGAACTGAGAGATAAAATGAGATAAGTTGAAATGATTTATGAATTATAATGAGATTTGTGAATAATAATGAGATCATTTGTGAATTGAAATGGTTTTTAAAAATTTTGTTGAGATGGTGTAGTTTTAACTTTTAAGTTGTTTGTGAGGAGATAGATGTGGGTCCCACAAATGATTGCATAGTATTTATAAAAAAATTAGGTATGTAATTTAAAAAATTATTATTACTCATTTATAAATATATTTATAAATAATATATTATAATAATATTATAAGATGAAAATATTTTTAAAATCAAATTATATAAAAAAATATTATTAACTCAAATTTTTAACATAAAAAATAAAAAAATAAAAAATATTATTAACTCAAAATATTTATATCAAATTTTTATAAAATCTTGAGTTAATAATAAAAAATATTAATATTTTTATTTAACTTTAATTTAATTTTATATCAAATGTTTATTTAACGAAATCGACACTGTGATCAAGCAGAAAGTTTCATCTCGAGATGGGTTTTCTCTTTCATCTGCAAAAATAAACTCAAATTAAAATTTGAAAAGCATAATACTCATTTTGTCGTTAGTGAACCCATATGAAAACATCTTCATCTTTTAAAAAAAAAAATTATTATTTAAATTAAAAATAATTTTATTATACGAAATGATATCAACTCATCTCTCAATCTAAACGGTTAAAAAAAATTCAAGCAAGCTGGCCCAGCTTTTCAAATCTCATTCTATAGATCATGCCCAAGAAAGGACGGCAGGAAGATACATGAGAATAATCAAAATCCTTTTGGTCCCAAAAAGACAAAAAAAAAAAAAAAAAACTAGGTAATCCCAATTGAAGTAATCTATTTTTTTTTTTGTCAAATTGAATTGAAACATGTCATTTTGTTAGCACCGAACCTAAATAATCAAAATCTATTTTATTTTTCCATTAGTTTAAATTTTTGAGATTAATTATTTTATATAATATAAGAATAGAAATTTCGAATGAACTTTTAAGACAAGTGTTAGCTTAACATATTTTTTATCCATAAATTTAAAAGAAAGATGCTTAGAGGCCTCGTTTGTATTGTAACCCATCTCAATCCACCTTAATTCATCTCATCTCATCATTACAACTTTTTCGAATTTCTATACAAAATATAATAAACAATTCAACTTTTTCAAATTTCAAAATAACTTTATTAAATTTTCACATAAAATATAATAAATAATTCAACTTTTATTCTACTATTCACAAACTATCTCAACTTATTTCTAAATCCAAACCATTCCTAAATTATATTATGACAGTTGCAATTGCATATTATTTTTGCATGCCTACGATGTTCAAGCCATTTTTTTTAATTATGAGTTTCATTTCTTTTCAAAAAGACTGAATGTGATTTGCGCATTCTATTTTTTTAAAAGAAAAAATAAATATTTTCAACACATCCTAAATTTTTACCTGCCATTACTCTTCTCAATATCCAACCATTTAACAGGTTAGAAAAATTAAATAGTCCGACTTGGATGTTAAGGCTGCAGCAGAACGGGCTAAGGTTCAGTTACCTTGAGAAATGGGCTGACGTAACAGTTATAATGAAGCATAGCCGAAGCCTTGATAAGCCCACATCACATATACGAAGCCTCTAAAACTCGAAGGAAAAGTGGCTCTTCCTAAAATACAATGAGCCTGGGAAATGATAAAAGTTTATCAGCCAGCATCATTCCCCCCCTACACAAGACAACCGTTGTACAACGGGTTTCATACCCGGCAACCAAATTCAAACTGTCTGAAAAGTAAAAGCCATCCTTCCACTTTTTTTCCCTTTCCATTTTCAAATACATATCTAAGGCTTTTGTATATATAAATTTGTCACTTTGTTCTACATGCAGGCCTGTAGTACTCATTTTTCTCGATCGTTTGCTAGCATCTGAATCAAAATCCATCAAAATGGGTTCTTGCATTAGCACATGCAGACCCAAGAAACATTCCCTTGAAGAGTTTAAGCATGTCCAAGACAAGCTTGTGATTTCACAAGCTCCTAAAACTTCCGTTCCTCATCAGTACTCCAACAAGATTTCTCCTTCTCCCCCTTCCCCTCCTACTTCAACCTCTTCCACTTCTTCCCTCTCTTGCACCGCCGGTAGCACCACTGCGAGCTCGTGCTCATCCTTGTCATCTAGTGCATCTTCGGTCTTGAGCTCGAAAGACAGATCGTTCTCCAATGAGTTCTTGTGGTCGTGTGTTAAGGAGAATCCACATATTGTACGTATCAATTCAATCAGGGAAAATGCTATTTTGTTCTCGCCTGCTAAAGTTTATGCCCAAAAGCCAGACTTGGTGTCAAAACCAAGGGTGGCACCGGTGAAACATTCAATCCCAAAGAAGGTTGCTAGCTCTACACCACAGAAGAGAGTCCGGTCAAGCTCACCAACACCTCTACCACGGCAGAAGAGTTTTCGGAGGGAGACCGAGGGGTCGAGTCCTGCATATTCTGTACCAAACAGAATTCAGAGGTCACCTTCTCCAAGCTGGAGATACAATGGTGATAGATATGGATCATTTTTGACAAACACACCTATAGAAAGTCATTCAAAGCGTATGGTTGGCTCGAGGTCTAATACAGTAAGTTCTGTGCCATCATCTCTGAGGAAGGAAACACTTAGGCCAGCAAGTCCAAGCAACAATTCAAGCCGTCCACGCCCTTATTTGAGGAATAGGGAGATGCAAATCCACAGAGTTGGTTCCAAAATCGATGAAGCTGCAGTTGGAAAAGCAGTCTCCGATCATGACATGGACTCCATTCCCATGGAGGAGGACATTGACAATCCTCTTATCTCCTTGGATTGTTTCATCTTTCTGTAGATTTGAGTGTGTCAGCATATTGCACGGTGTTCATAGCATTTTTTTTCTCTTTCTTTCTACACTTATCTTCTGCCTTGATTCATGAACAGGTTTTGAAAATGATCAACTGGATCAATTCCCCCTTTTTGTCTGTGGTTATGGGTCCCTTTTTTCCCCTTTGTATTTTGTTTGTTGTGCATGAATTTGTTATTTTCACACCAATATATAATGAGGTTATAAGTCTTGTTGTTTGGGAGCAATGGAGAATGTTTCTGGGTGGGCACTGGGCACATGATGGCATTGGTGTGGTGTTTGTAACTTTGTTATTACCAACTCGACTCTGTTTCCCCGTGTCTCTGGTCAACTCGGCCCATTATTTTTGTATGAGAACGATTACATACACATAAATTTTCCGAAAGTAAATTTATAAATTAACATAGTTTTATGAGATTCGTTAAGTTTATTTTATAATTTAATGTATCATATTAAGTCATATCAATTTGTAGTTTATTTTTATGTAATTATTTTGTGACTAAAATATTTATTTTTTTATCTATATAAATACATAAAAAGTGATTTCGATAATATTTATAATTATTCTAGTAATTTTCTTAGATTTTATTAATTGGCCAATAAATATTATAAAATTTTGTTAGGTACTAATTTATTCTACTCTAGAGTTACCATATTTATAGCTCAAGTTGATCTCAAGCGTATATTGCCATTATAAACCGGTATCGTTTGGATTATTAGATGGTCTCAGATTTTTTTTGAATAATAATATTTTGTGAATTCTATTGAAATGTATTTGAATATATGAAATAAATTGAGATACGTGTTTGAATATATGAAGTAGGTTAAACTGAGTTTAACTTTCAACTATAGAAGATCCTATAAATAATTGGTTTGAAATTAGTTGAGGTGATTTTAACATCTAATATATCTAATTTTTACTGTTTGAATTTTGAAGAGAGGATTTCGAATAGTAAATACAAACTAGAGACGTGCCGTAGGGAGTGAAGCATAAATAAGTTTCACAAAAGTTAACTCTTAAGCTGATATAGCTTTACTTATACATTAAATTTATTTTACAATAAAATTTATTTTATAATAAAAAATACTATGCCCACAAAAGATTTTTACCGAAATCTTCTACCGAATTTTTTTTACTTAATGATTAAGTAAATATTTTTAAATGAATATGTTATTTTTTTTTATTTAAAAAAAATATCTAATACTTTAAAAAAATGGTGAAGGAAAAAGTAAAAAAAAAATAAAAAAAAGAGTTGAAGTGTTAGGTAGAGAATTTCGCTGCGGACGTAACAACGTCCTTTTATAATATGATGTATAACATTAAATTATGTCTGTCTATAAATTTATTTTTATGAAATCACGATGATATAGTAATCCTTAGATTATTTTTGTGAATTAAAAGTATTTATCCTTAGATTATATAGTTAAGAGAATCGTGATTAAAAAGAAGAGAGAGAAATAGCCGAAATCCTTTCCTCATTTTCGCTCCTTCCGTCCTCTTCCAACCCCAAAACTCCCCAGCAAGCACTAACGATGTGGTTTTCTGGCATTGTTCGCCGCTCTTTCTCCACTGTCCTCCAACCTGAATCCACAACTAGCATAAAATCCATTGCAAATGATCTTTACAGAGAACGCAGCCTCGAGCTCCTCGTCCACAAGTTCAAGAAGTACTCCGAGCTTAGTCGTTTTCGCACCCGAGCTGGTATTTATGAAGACACGGTCCGCCGGCTCGCCAAGGCAAAACGCTTCAGATGGATCGAAGAGATCCTTGAAGAGCAAAAGAAGTATGAGGATATCTCTAAAGAAGGCTTCACGGTCCGGCTAATCTCATTATACGGAAAATCAGGCATGTTCTATCATGCCAAAAGAGTGTTTGATGAAATGCCCGAGCGAAGTTGCAGCCAGACTGTTCTATCGTTCAATGCACTTTTAGGAGCTTGTCTGAACTCGAAGAAGTTTGATTTGGTTAATGAGCTTTTTAAGGAGTTGCCAATGAAACTGTCCATAGAACCAGATTTGGTCTCCTATAATACAGTTATTAAGGCATTTTGTCACATGGGTTGGTTTGATTCGGCGGTTTCAATGCTAGATGAGTTGGAGACGCATGGTGTGGAGCCAGATTTGTTTACTTTCAATACGCTTTTGAATGGGTTATACGGAAAGGGTCGTTTTTTGGATGGTGAAAACACATGGGATAGAATGAAGAAGAAGAACATTGATCCTGACATTAGGAGCTATAATGCAAAGTTGATTGGATTGGCATCACAGAAGAAAACCAAAGTGGCAGTCGAGTTAATGGAAGAAATGAAGACCAGAGAAGTCAAGCCCAACTCGTTAAGTTTCAACGCTGTGATTGAAGGATATGTTAACGAGGGAAACTTGGAGGAAGCTAAGTGGTGGTACGATAATATAGGAGAGAGAAAGGGTGCCCCAGGTAAAATGACTTTCGAGATAGTTGTTCCCTATATTTGTGAGAAGGGTGAGCTGGGCCTCGCTTTTGAACTGTGCAAGGAAATTTTCAGAAGAAGTTTCTTGGTTGATGTTTCGTTATTGCAGCTGGTGGTGGATGGACTGGTCATGGAGTCCAAAATGAAGGAAGCTAAGAAGCTCGTACAACTTGGAAAGACAAATAGTTACTGTCGGTATGACCTGACATTGCCTTCAGTTGTTTAGTTCTACGGCTTTCCCATGTTTATGTAAAAACTGCATTCAGCTGAAAGTGTGGAGTTGTTTTCCTGTTCATGTATATCAGTTCAGCAGCAAGCAAATCTAGAACCTCAAATCGCTGCAGCATCCCATTACAGTTTTAACATATATATTGAAAATCTTTTAATCATAAATGAGAGGAATCCCCCTACTCATAAAAAAAAAAAAAAAAAAAAAAGCTAAGAAAGAAAGCAGCTTTATTGGGTAATTGATCTGCCTCAAGCCTATTTTCTCTTCGGACTTCAAGTTCTGTCTGTCCAGAGTTACTCTCAAACTTATACTGGTTTTTGCTATAAATCTCTGAACATTCTGCAATTGATCTGTATGAGAAACCTGTGAAGATGAGAGAATTGAGCACTTCGCTTCTCGGTTAGATCTCTGCATGTGAAAGATCGTCAAGATCGACAACTTTAAGGCAGGTAAACTAGTCTAGCAAAGTCTTAAGTTGCAAAATGCGCAAGGATTGTCAAATTTGTTAAATAAAAAATATTTTATGTAATTCAATTAGCATATTCTGAAATATTATGCAATAAATAAAATTTTGGTTAAGCAACTCGATCTTCTATCCCTTACTCTCCTTTATTTCTATGTTAGTGATGAGAAATCTCGTAAGTTTTGTTTGAGTGGAGAAGACTAAAATGGCATAAGTTGAAGAAAACAAACAAATACGCATTGGAAAATCTAAAAGACTATTAATTTAATCTTAATCCAAACTGATATTTTATTTAAATATATAATTTTTTTTTTCAATATTTTATTACCTATAACGCTAATTCATAATATAGTTTGACTGCTCATGAGGCTGTGGCTTTGTTGGAATGTATTCTCCTGATTCTTAAATGTAGGAAAACACAACTCCTACCGAGATAGCCACCAACATTTTGTACTTATTTATTTAATTTTTCACTCAATGATTAATAAAGTATTTTTTAATGAATTTCTATTTTTTTTAAAAAAAATGTTAAAAGGGAGTTTAGAAAGTACTTGAAAAATAAACAAACAAATTTATCCACATGGCCGCAGCATCATCGTATATATAATATATATGGGAAAAGATATTCCCACCTATAAATTCGACTAAGGATTTGTAACGATTGTTGTGTTTTTTTCTTTCATAGTTAATGAAGTATTTTTAAATGTTTAAAGGGGTTTTAAAAATGTTTGACAAAAAAGAATGAAAGAAAAAGATTACACTCGCGATAGAAACTCTCGATGAGTTTTCTCATTGGATGTCGCAGGGTCCTTAAATGTAATTGCATATTTTACTCGGGCATCATGAACTTGTACCTTTTTATTTTTGTATGTGATTTTATAAAGGGTGGCACAACAACAATCGATAATTCCTCTCGAGGAATTCTCCTGACAAGTGTTTTTTTTTTCCTATATTTTTTTTTATTTATCTTAAACATTTTTTTTTTTAAAAAAATCTCATCTTCATTAAAAAACATTTCTTTTTCACTAAGTAAAAACAAAGTGTTGAGACCCATTTGATAGTGAGTTGAGATAAGATGAAAGTTTAAATTCAAATAAATTATTATTATAATATTATTTTTGTTTTAAGATTTTAAAAAATTGAATTATTTGTTGTATTTTCTATAAAACTTTTATGAAAGATATAATAATTAGATGAGATGAGATGGGTGAGATGAATTACGATGAGTTTTGAATCCAATCCTCCTTTAACATTTTCCTTTTTAAGAGCATTTCCAATGGATTTTTCATCCTATTTTTTAAAATACATCACCAAAATCCTTTTTTTTCTATTTTACATATTGACTTTTACAATAAACTATATATCAACTTATCTATTTTTTATTCGTACAAATTATATATTATATTTTTTAATATTTTGTGGGAGAAAAAGTACAAGAAAAGAGAAAAAAATACGTAGAAAAATATTTACATTTGTGCACAGTCGACACTACATGTAGTGACAACACTGTAGAAAATTTGAAAAAAGATATGAATTGTATCATCCGTTGGAAGTACTTTTGGACAACGTTCCTTCAAATTTTACATAAAAATGGGTTTTACAAAACCCATTGAGGATGCTCATATCACTCTTGGATTTAGGGAGAATAACTTGTTTATGTGAAAAAGGTGTTTAATTCTGGCACGTGACAAAATTACAACCATCCCTGAACTTGAAAGTCAGAGAAAAACGGAAAAAAAAACTGTTATTAAGACAACTATCTGGGTTGAAGATCTGGAAGTTAGCTTTTATTAGCACTGTATATAATATGAAGTCTGGAATAGTATATAATTAGATAAAAATAGCTAGGGAGATAAAGGTCATCAGCCAAGCCGTACGTTTCCTATCAACATCGATATGACCAATTCTCACCCAACAACCTGAAATTCAGGACCTGGAATTGTCTTCAAATTGCATATAATTAGGTTGAGGCTTTTTTTAGCATTTGCATTGTGATTAATTAGAAATTTGGGACACATAAGAGAGAAAAATAGGGAGATAGCATTTACTAGATATTCCCTATAAATTCCGCAACCAACCATATGTTCCATTCAACCTAATAAACAAGACCCGGAACTGGAAATACCTTTGAGAATGGGCTACTCAAGCAAGACTTTCCTATTCCTATGCCTAGTGGGGTTAACCCTTGCTCATGTTTCTCTAGCTGAAAGCTCTGACGTCCAAGACTTTCTGGATGCGCACAATGCAGCTCGTGCAGAAGTGGGTGTCGGTCCAATTTCTTGGAACAAGACCCTTGAAGCCTATGCTCAAAATTATGCTAACCAGAGGAGGGACTGCGTGTTGGAGCATTCAAACGGGCCGTACTCAGAGAACATATGTTCAGGCTGGAGTGGCTTTACAGCATTAGAGGCTGTGAAGATGTTTGTAGATGAGAAGCAATTCTATGACTATAAGAGCAACAAGTGTGTGAAGGATGAGTGCAGGCACTACACTCAGGTTATTTGGAAGGACACGACGAGTCTGGGCTGTGCCAAGGTAAGGTGTCATAGTGGCGGAATATTTGTGACATGTAACTATTCTCCTCCGGGAAATAACGACGGCGAACGCCCTTATTAGGTCTTGTTTGGATACACAATAATACTTGAATTTCCCGCTGATTATGCTACCAATCTACAATATAAGTTGAATTGGTCAGTATTCTCAATGGCATTCCTTTTCTTGAATTGGGCATTATTCTATACCCAAATTTTTCATAATTTTTTTATGTAGTCTTTTGTGATCTCTAAGAGAATTGCTGTAAACACAAAATAATCCAAAATAATCGCTATATTATATAGCAAATTTGAATGTGCCATCGCATGTATCTTGATCGAGAGCTATTGAGACCCCCAACAACATAAGAAATTAGATCTTCTTCATCTACAGGTTTCGCTACAACTGCAAGCTGGTAGGGGTGAAAACCGACGTCGTCGGCGCGGTTTTTGGGCAAAACCGACGCCGACCGACGTCTGGAAAAATGGATGTGGTGCCGACCGTAACCGGTTGATGGCGAGGAGGACACCGATCGAGGCAGTTCTCTGTCGGTTCTCGGTCGGTGTCGGTTCTTTGGCGGTTCTAGTGAGATAATTATGAGAGAGAATGAGAGAGGGAGAGATGCATAAGAAGAGAGAGAGTTACAGAAGAGAGAGAGAGAGAGGGTTACAGAGGAGAGTTCGGGAAGAAGAAGATCGGGGAAGAAGAAGAATACTCTTAACGAAATGACGCCGTTTCACTTAAGTTTAAGTGGAACGGCGTCGTTTCAGACTTATTATTTTTTTCTTACGTCCTTAATAAAATGACGACGTTTGGTTTAATGCCAAACGGCGTCGTTTCCAGTATCAATTGCAGTACTTATTAACTAAAACGGCGCCGTTCAACTTAAACTTAAGTGGAACGATGCCGTTTTGATAAGGGTATATTAAAAAAAAAAAGGATGTTATTATATCGGTCAGTTCAGCGGTCCGGTCCAGCTTCAAACAGAGACCGAACTGCTGAACATCGGTTTCTTGAAATTTCCACCGCACGCCGACTGGTTCTCCACCGGTTCCGGCCGGTTCCTGATGCGGCCGGTCGGTTCGCGTCGGTGGCGGCCGGTGCTGTCGACTTCTGTACAGCCCTACAAGCTGGTCATACCAATTTTTGGCAATAATGACTAATGAGATAGTCATTGTATGACTTGTTGGCTTGGTTTAAGGTTTGGCGTTGTCGTTTAAGGTGGGAAATTCTAGAGCAGGAGTGAGGTGCAAATCTATTTGCCAAGGTGGTCCAGACTTGGCAAGATATATTTTGTACATAAACAGTGGACAAAATCTTCTCTGTGAGGTTGGCATTTATCCATGCCAAAATGAATTGGTCATTTTTCTGCCACAAAAAGTAATCAGTGTTAATGATAGAATTTTGTTTGCCCTCATCATTAGCGACAAACTGTGAGGGACAAGGCTCAAAGCCATCCACAATGCTCAACAGATCATGGCTACGTAGTAGAGGGATAAATTGTGTAGTCTAACTTAGGTAGTTGGAACTTGGTTCCATCTAATCTGACAGAAACCAAGGGAGTAATGTTTGGTAATGAGAATGTAGCAGCATAATCTTTGGAGAGGGCCATAAGGATCGAAAATGGTGTAAGCCAATAATCCTCCGATACCAAGTTAAATATATGAATGATCTTGTTCAAGGCGATACCAGACGATAGTTTCCATTATGTATAAATAGCACTTTACAAGATAGATGTTTTTCAAATATACAACATAAAGATATATATTATCTTGGATTACAATGATAATGAGCGCAATATTCAAAAGTCAGCAAGTGAGCTGTTGTGAGAGTTATCAACTTTATTTTCAGGTTCAGTGTTTTGGATAGACTTGGGCTCTGGAACTTGAACCTTCTGTTTAACTATAGATATTATGCAATAAATAAAATTTTGGTTAAGCAACTTGATCTTCTATCCCTTACTCTGCTTTATTTCTATGTTAGTGATGAGAAATCTCGTAAGTTTTGTTTGAGTGGAGAAGACTAAAATGGCATAAGTTAAGAAAACAAACAAATACGCATTGGAAAATCAAAAAAACTATTAATTTAATCTTAATCCAAACTGATATTTTATTTAAATGTATAATTTTTTTTTTCAATATTTTATTGCCTATAACGCTAATTCATAATATAGTTTGATTGCTGATGAGGCTGTGGCTTTGTTGGAATGTATTCTCCTGATTCTTAAATGTAGGAAAACACAACTCCTATCGAGATAGCCACCAACATTTTGTACTTATTTATTTATTTTTTCACTCAATGATTAATAAAGTATTTTTTAATGAATTTATATTTAAAAAAAAAAAGAATGTTAAAGGGAGTTTAAAAAGCACTTTAAAAATAAACAGAAATATTTATCCACATGGCCACTCTCGGTAGATGCAGCATCATCGTATATATAATATATATGGGAAGTAATATTCCCACCTATAAATTCTGTAACGCCCCAAACTCGGGTGACTTGGAGAATTACTACTTTTCACTCATAAACATGTCTCCCTCCCAACACATCCAAAGAATAATCTCCAAAGACTTCATAAGTGAAATCAATCTCATATCTTCTAAATAATCTCATTACAAAATCCACACAATCTTTAATGCAATATTAATAAATCAAAGGGTCCATAATCTCCCGGTAATAGTAACATACCAAACTGATAAAACCATAGGTCCTACTAAACCCATAATTAAAACTCAAAGACATTAAAACTAAGAACATCAGAAGTCCTTCTTCTAACCACAACTCCTCAGCTTAAATACGTTCACCAATCTAATCCAAGTCCTCATTTGGACTCTCCACATCATCTGAAAAATATTATCAGGATAGGGGGTGAGTTATCAGCAATTCAGTAAGCAGGAGTCATATGCTAGCGTGCAAACATGAGCATTTATAAAATACAATATGCAAAACAAAATATTTCACAGAGTTATCATACGGAACAACATGTTTTAACAAAAGTAATGGAGCGATGGTTTTAAGACAAGTAAAACCCGTAATACTTTGGCATAACATAAACTGAGTATCATCATCAGATAAAAAACAGAGCATCAAACAGAGCAGAGACCATGTTTCACCCCCGTGGTAGGGTTGTGCTAACCCCGATGGCCAAACCAAGCAGAGACAGAGGTGAAATCTTTCCTTTATTCTTCTCGGAGCCCCGAGTGTGCACACAAGAATGACCACAATAAAACCACTTTGTTTTCAAAGTGGGTGCACTCAGAGACAAAGAAGTTGGTACCAATCCAAACAGAGCAGAACATAACAGAGCAGAGCAGAGACAGAGTCAGATATGAAAACCAGTACACCATGCCAAAGGTTTTCAGATGTTATATCAAAATAATACAGAGTACCAAAACAGAATCAGACAGTTTACACACACTGAACACAAAAGCCAGAACATCTTTCTAAATACATGCACAACTTTTCATATTCTCAATATCGCTCATTTTTCAAATTTCAGTAACCACATGACAGAATTTAGCTCATGTCTACATAATGCATGTCAGAACATATTTTTCTATTTTTCATACAGATTTCATGAATATGCAAATAAAAGACCGATGTTGGTTTTGTTTTTTCCAAATTCTCATTTCACCACAAAAATATGCAAAGTTTTCTGAAAATCAACCTCAGTCTCAATAATTCGTGTAAGGCCTAGCATAGGAACCCCGCTTACCTGACTCCTGTAGCGTATTATCTATGACTTGAATACGGTCTCTATCTGTCCCGTCACCTATTCATAAAAATAATATAAACTAAATATTAAAGTCCAACAATACAAAATTGGTCATAAACAACTGAAGATCCAAACTCTAGACCATAATTCAGTAAGTTTAATCAAACTCAAACAGCCAAATAACAATCCGGACAGCCTTCACTTCGACCCAAAATATTCTATACCAAACTCAGTATTGTCCAATACAAGCATCAAGACCAATGCCAATTCAAATTCCAATAACTCACACTTATTCCAACAGCTCGTAATCCCAAACAATCACCAACAATTTAACCCAAAACAACACTACACAGTGCACATTTCTTTCCATTCATAACTCCACAACCGAAATCAAAACCCAACACTTCCTAAAAAATATTGAACTGCACTCGTCAAGAGAACGTACCCTTCTAACATTTCTAGAGCACTAATCCAACAAAACAAACAAAAAAAATAAACTCTTATGCTCCAAAGAAGGCAAGTTGGTAAAACACCTAATATTATTCCACAAAAACGAGTAACACAAACACGTGTATTTCCCTCTTAAACTCCCACAAGACAAGAAAAATCAAGAGAAGAAAATGGCAAGGACCTACCCAAAGAAACTGAGAAACAACAAGCAGCAACAGAGGACGCACACACGGCAAGCACCAAAATCACCAATTCATGAAAGAAGCTTACGGCTTTTATGGCAAAATAGAGCACAACAACAATATAGTACACGGAGCAGTGAATGACCAAACCAAAAAGGAAAACCTATGGAAATAAAACACAAGTATGAGTCGAAAATAGTAGGAAAACTAAGAGAAAGAACCGAAATGGAGGCTTATGGGCTGACCTGCAAGTGAAAAGAAAACAGATGAGGAAGACCAACAAATGCTAAGAAGAACATCCGCACGTTTTCACAGCATAAGTAATCCAAAAATTAAAGGAATGAAAATAGAACCCTTACCAATCGAAAATGGAGGGATGAGAAATGATGCTCGCTAACTCGCAGAAGGAGAACCAAAATGCAAATGGAGAGGAAGAAGAAATGCAGTAGACGGTAACCCACCGAACTAGATGCAGCGCATGAGAGAAACCGAACTTGAGGAGGTTTAGGGCATGAGAATCGGAACCCACTTCAAGAAAATAAAATGAAACCGAAATGAAATGAGAAACGTGGGAGAGAGAGATGCGGTTGGGGGGAAAGAGGAAGAACACTGAAAGAACAAAACAGAAATGAGAAAGAGAGGGAAAGGAATTCGGGAGCTGAGGAAGAAAATACTCACCCCGAACGACGTCGTTCGTACACCTCCAAGAAACGGGTTGGGCACTCAAACACGGTCCGGGCCTCAAAAGGAAAGAGACTGGGCCTTACAAATTCCACTAAAGATTTGTACTGATTGTTGTGTTTTTTTCTTTAATAGTTAATGAAGTATTTTTTAATGAATTGGGTATTTTTATTTATTTTTAAATGTTTAAAGGGGTTTTAAAAATGTTTGAAAAAAAAGAATGAAAGAAAAAGATTACGCTCGCGATAGAAACCCTCGATGAGTTTTCTCGGTGGACGTAGCAGAGTCCTTAAATGTAATTGCATCTTTTACTCGGGCATCATGAACCTGTACCTTTTTATTTTTGCATGTGATTTTATAAAGGGTGGCACAACAACCATCGATAATTTCTATCGAGGAATTCTCCTGACAAGGGTTTTTTTTTTCCTGTATTTTTTTTATTTATATTAAACATTTTTTTTAAAAAAAATCTCATCATCATTAAAAAAAATTTCTTTATCACTAAGCAAAAAAAAAAGTGTTGAGACCCATTCTCGAGACCCACTATTGGGACATTTAGCAGAGGTTTTGATAGTGAGTTGAGATGAGATGAAAGTTGAAATTCAAATAAATTATTATTATAATATTATTTTTGTTTTAAAATTTTAAGAAATTGAATTATTTATTGTATTTTCTATAAAACTTTTATGAAAGATATAATGATTAGATGAGATGAGATGGATGAGAGGAATTAGGATGAGTTTTGAATCCGAACGTCCTTTAGCATTTTCCTTTTTAAGAGCATTTCCAATAGATTTTTCATCCTATTTTTTAAAATACATCACCAAAATCCTTTTTTTCTATTTTACATATTGACTTTTACAATAAACCATATATCCACTTATCTATTTTTTATTCGTATCAATTATATATTATATTTTTTATTATTTTGTGGGAGAAAAAGTACAAGAAAAGAGAAAAAAAATACGTAGAAAAATGTTTACATTTGTGCACAGTCCACACTACATGTAGTGGCAACACTGTAGAAAATTTGAAAAAAGATATGAATTGTATCATCCGTTGGAAATACTTTTGGACAACGTTCCTTCAAATTTTACATAAAAATGGGTTTTACAAAACCCATTGAGGATGCTCATATCACTCTAGGATTTAGGGAGAATAACATGTTTATGTGAAAAAGGTGTTTAATTCTGGCACGTGACAAGATTACAACCATCCCTGAACTTGAAAGTCGGAGAAAAAAGGAAAAAAAAAATGTTATTAAGACAACTATCTGGGTTGAAGATCTGGAAGTTTGCTTTTATTAGCACTGTATATAATATGAAGTCAGGAATAGTATATAATTAGAAAAAAATAGCTAGGGAGATAAAGGTCATCAGCCGAGTCGTACGTTTCCTATCAACATTGATATGACCAATTCTCACCCAACAACCTGAAATTCAGGACCTGGAAGTGTCTTCAAATTGCATATAATTAGGTTGAGGCTTTTTTTAGCATTTGCATTGTGATTAATTAGAAATTTGGGACACATAAGGGAGAAAAATAGGGAGATAGCATTTACTAGATATTGCCTATAAATACCGCAACCAACCATATGTTCCATTCAACCTAATAAACAAGACCCGGAACTGGAAATACCTTTGAGAATGGGCTACTCAAGCAAGACTTTCCTATTCCTATGCCTAGTGGGGTTAACCCTTGCTCATGTTTCTCTAGCTGAAAGCTCTGACGTCCAAGACTTTCTGGATGCGCACAATGCAGCTCGTGCCGAAGTGGGTGTCGGTCCAATTTCTTGGAACAAGACCCTTGAAGCCTATGCTCAAAATTATGCTAACCAGAGGAGGGACTGCGTGTTGGAGCATTCAAACGGGCCGTACTCAGAGAACATATGTTCAGGCTGGAGTGGCTTTACAGCATTAGAGGCTGTGAAGATGTTTGTAGATGAGAAGCAATTCTATGACTATAAGAGCAACAAGTGTGTGAAGGATGAGTGCAGGCACTACACTCAGGTTATTTGGAAGGACACGACGAGTCTGGGCTGTGCCAAGGTAAGGTGTCATAGTGGCGGAATATTTGTGACATGTAACTATTCTCCTCCGGGAAATAACGACGGCGAACGCCCTTATTAGGTCTTGTTTGGATACACAATAATACTTGAATTTCCCGCTGATTATGCTACCAATCTACAATATAAGTTGAATTGGTCAGTATTCTCAATGGCATTCCTTTTCTTGAATTGGGCATTATTCTATACCCAAATTTTTCATAATTTTTTTATGTAGTCTTTTGTGATCTCTAAGAGAATTGCTGTAAACACAAAATAATTCAAAATAATCGCTATATTATATAGCAAATTTGAATGTGCCATCGCATGTATCTTGATCGAGAGCTATAAAGGTTTTGGTTGTGTGGGCTACATTACAACGTTAGTGGGCTTTGACATGAGCCATTCAACTTTTAACTTTCATCTCAACTCATTTTATCTCATCTGAACTCATTATCCAAACGGCACCTAAATCTCTTTGACTTATAATTATGAAAATCAAATCTTTTGATTTAGATAATATCAAATCAAATTCTCTCACAACTCCTATAACTCCAACAATTGTACGTACGTATTTCCCGTGACGAAAGATCTCACACACGTGCGTGCGCGCGCTCACACACACACACACACAGAGGTACAACTTTGACACCTTATTTTGACACCTCATGTATTTTAATTTTTTTTCATTACTTATTAGTTAAGGAAATGACTATTAGTGCATTGACATTTTTCTATATTATTTAAAAATGTTTTAAAATGATAAAAAAATACGAATAAAAAAATCTAAAAATAGGAAAAAATGATTTTTGCCAATAGGCAACTTGCAGCGGGCTACTCTGATCGACAGAGTAGCACCCAAATTTATGATGATTATAATTAAGTTGACAACTCCATTAACACCCAAATTAAGTAGTCTCAATAATGATGCTTATAATTAATTCATACCCGGTTGTACAGTGTGATTATCCTATTTTCACATAGAAGGTGAGGCGAATGCAACGGTGGCAATGGGTTTAATGAGTCTAAAAGATGGAAGAAAAGTTCATTACCTGGGAAGACTTTGTGCGGGAAATATTTGTGCAGTTTGGACCAACCGAGTACGAGGCCTTTGATAAAGAGATATCTTAGATTCGTCAAACTGTATCTCTTCGAGATTATCAACGTGAGTTTGAACGCCTAGCAACCAGAGTGGTTGGCTGGCCTCAAAAGGCTATGATAGGCAGCAAGTTTTTGGGATGATTGAAAGATGAAATTGTTACGGAAGTTTGGACGTTCAAGCCACAAACTTGTAAAGATAATAAGAGAATTGAGCACTTCGCATCCCGGTTTGATCTATGCATGTGACAAACCATCCAAGACCGACAACTTTAAGGCATGTAAACTAGTCTAACAAAATCGTAAGCTTCAAAATGCGCAAGGAATTGTTAAATTTATTAAATAAAAAATACTCCATGTAATTAAATTAGCATATTTAGAGAAGTTAAATATATGAATGATCCGGTTCAAGACGATACCATATGAGAGTTTTCATTATGTAATAATAGCATTTTACAAGATTAGATGTTTTTCAAATATACAACAGAAATATAGATATTATCTTGGACTGCAACGATATATACAAAATTCAAAAGTCTGCAAGTGAGCTGTTGTGAGAGTTATCAACTTTATCTTCTGGTTCAGTGTTTTGGATAGACTTGGACTCTGAAGTTTGAACCTTCTAGTTATTTGTCCCCTGCAAGCTGATGGTGAGAGGTCGAACCTTGAGTTTGTCACTTAGTAAGCAAAATTTCGATGAAGTCAAGCCTTTTGTGAAGATGTTCGAAGGTTGTGAAGTGGAGGAGATGTACCGTGCATGAAAATCTTGGTTGAAAACTTGGGGGATTATAACACTAAATTATCCTCTCCCGTATAATGTGATAATCGACCTCTATATGTTTTGTCCTTGCATGGAATATAGGGTTGGAGGATAATGAGCGTTCACAAGGGTTTTCAACCCACAGACATGGAAGTGAGTGAGGAGAAAAACCAAGCTCTTTGAAGAGCATTCAAACCTAGTAGAGTTCAATTACAATGAGCGCCATAGATCTGTATGCCGCCTCAGTACTGGACCTTGCGACCACTAGTTGCTTCTTTGCCATCCAAGAAATAAGGCACGGACCAAAGAAAATGCAATACCTTGTGGTTGATTTGAAATCATCAGGGCTCGTAGCCTAATCCGAGTCACAGAAAAAAAGGAGCTTGAGAACCTTTGCTATAATGGAGTCCATATTCGAGTGTGCCCTCGATATAACGGTGTACCCGCTTGGCTGCTGTTAGGTAGACTGAAGTCAGGCAGTGGAGAAATTGACACAACTGATTGACACTGTAAGCAATGTCAGGTCGAGTCAACGTGCAATATTGCAAGGCCCCAACTATGTGTCGATATACTTATAGATTAGGGAGTGGAACACCTATATGTTTGGATAGTTTTCCACCCGAGGTACTTGGTGTTGTGAGTGGTTTAGCACCAATCATGTTGGTGTCATGAAGGAGGTCCAGAATGTGGGGCTGTAAATGAATCAGTCTGTTCAATAGCCCGCTCGGTACTCACTCGGTTAAACTCGAATCGAACTTGACTCATGAAAAAAAAGCTCGCTCGTGAAAGCAGATACCCGCTCGAATCGTAAATGACACATACCTGACAAAACTCGACTCGACTTGGCTACGGCTCATTAAAGCTCGCTCGTTTATGCTTGAGTCGACTCGTTAGCTCGACTCGATTAAAACTCAGTCATATATGGATAATTATTTACATACCCCTATGTATACACACACACACACACACACATATATATATATATATATATGTAGTAACTAATAATATAAGCAAACCACTTTTATAATAAAATATAAATTTGTAATCTAATTACTTATGTCTATATAGTGAATATACTTCATAAGTATATTTTATAATTTTTATAATAATTAGTCCATAAAACTTAATAATTTAATATACTAGTATGTGGTAACCATATATGAAATAGATATATGATATCATATTAATTGTATGTACTAATAATATATGTAGGCATATAATATATTATTTTTTTGGATAAATATCAACTAGTTATATATTAATTATTTATAAATTTTATAAAATTTTATAATTCAACAGAGATTCTACTTGTTAGTTGTATAAACTTAATATTGTATTTTTTTAGTTTTCTTTCATTTTTGTAATTTATTAATTGTTAAATCTTATTCAAAAAATAAAAAAATCCACAATTCGAGCTCGAGCTTGAGCTCGGCTCGACTCGAACTCATTTGTGGGACGAGCTCGAGTTAAGTGTTTGGCTTATCGAGTCGAGCTCGAACGAAGAATAAAAAAAATAAATCTTGACCTCGAGTATTTTGAGTCGAGCCGAGCTCGGCAAGCCAAGAGTCAGCTCGGCTCGACTCGATTACAGCCCTACCAGAATGTATTTACCTTGATGCAGATGGAGATGGTCTAGGGTGCGGTGAACTTGAATACCAAGAAAATATGATAGGGCTCCCAAGTCTTTGATTGCAAAGTGGCAGTTGAGTTGATGTAGGAGAGCTAAAACTACATCAGAGGAATTACTAACAACCAAAATATCATCAACATAGATGAGAATGAGAATAACGACAGAGGATCGATGTAGGTAGAAAAGAGAAGTGTCGACATTTGAACCAATGATGCCAAGTTCAAAGAGGCCTTGAGAGACACGTCAGAACCAAGCTTGTGGTGCTTGTTTCAAGCCATAAAGGGATGTGTGTAACCAACATGCATGAGTGGGAAATTGACTATCCTCAAACCCTTTGGGTTGTTCCATATATACTTCTTCAAGATAGCCATGTAAGAAGACATTAGATATCTCAAGCTGGTGGACCACCCAGTTGTGATGAACTACCAAAGCAAGCACAAGTCTGATTGTAGCAGGTTTTATAACAGGGATGAAGGTCTCGTGAAAGTTGTTTAAGAGGAAATATCCATGAAAATTGTGAGAAATCCTCAATAAAAATGTCATAAATTTAAAGCCACAGATTGACATTATGAGAGAGGTCCACACATCAAAGTGAATAAGTTCAAGAGGGTGACTGGACATATGGGAGGAATCAGGGAAAGGAAGTTTGTCGCTTTTAGCCATTTGACAAAATTCACAAACATTGTTTAGCTTGTGTGAACCAGATACAAAGATGAGTGAATCATGAGTGAGATGTCGCATGATAGACTCTGATGGATGGCCTAATCAGGAATGCCAAGTTTGAATAGGTGCTGTAATTCCTAAGAAAACAGTAAAGGAGGAGGTAAAAGCTAAATTGTGCTTCTTCTTATTGGTTTGTAGGTGCTGAAGATAAATGGGATATAAGCATGCTTCACTTGGATCTTGGGGGAGTATTTTGTTGGTCTGCAGATCCTTCACAACAAAGAAAGAGGCAGTGAGAACAAAGTCGCAATTATTGTCTTAACATAGGCACTGAATGGATAATATGGTAGAAGAAGCTTTAGGACAATGTAATATATTGGACAATAGAAAAAGTAGTATTTTTGGTTTTGATAAGTGAGGAACCAATGTGATTTATAAGCAAATGTCCAACATTGCCAACAGTTACTTGAGCAGGGCCTTGATATGGTTGCTGATGTATGGTGAGGTTATCTAATGCATAGGTGACATGATTATGAGCACCACAATCAAGAAACCGAGGTTGCTCATTCTCCTGTATAACACGTGTATGTGCGACCATAGCATCCAATTGAGAAGGGGGGGGGGGGGTCTTCCTTGATATGAGTAGTCCATTCGATGATAACAATCCAGTGGTTGATGATTTGTTCTACCACAAATTTGACAAGGAGGGTGGGTGTTAGAAATGAATGGACTATTGGTAGAACCTTTACTTCTTGTTTGTGCAACAGAATGTGGAGTAGTAAACTGTCGTGGTTCATTGGGAGGTTTGCTGGTAAAATACTGGTTGGGTTTTTTGTTGTTGTAAAAGGGTCTGGATTTCTGAGAGAAGAAGGCTATTTAGGTGTTCTCTAGTGGGACCAATTTATGTTATGCTTCAAGCAGTTGCTCATAGTTGAGCACCTCTGTTTGAAAATCAATGAAGGTGATGGAGGACTCATGGGTGGCAAAGCTTAGTGAAGTGATGAAATGATGGTAACCTATATTGAGACCCCTAACAACATTAGAAATTAGATCTTCTTCATCAACAGGTTTCCCTACAGCTGCAAGCTGGTCAGACCAATTTTTGGCAGTAATGACTAATGAGATAGTGATTGTATGACTTGTTGCCTTGGTTTAAGGTTTGGGGGTGTCGTTTAAGGTGGGAAATTCTAGAGCAAGAGTGAGGTGCAAATCTATTTGCCAAGGTGGTCCAGATTTGGCAAGATGTATTTTGGACATAAACAGTGGACAAAATCTTCTCTGTGAGGGTGGCATTTATCCATGCCAAAATGAATTGGTCATTTTTCTACCATAAAAAGTAATCAGTGTTAATGATAGAATTTTGTTTGCCTTCATCATCAGTGACAAACTGTGAGGGACACGGCTCAAAGCCATCCACAATGCTCAACAGATCATGGCTACGTAGCAGAGGGATAAATTGTGTAGTCCAACTTAGGTAGTTGGTTCCATCTAATCTGACAGAAACCAAGGGAGTGATGTTTGGTAATGAGAATGTAGCAACATAATCTTTGGAGAGGGCCATAAGGATCGAAAATGGCGTAAGCCAATAATGCTCTGATACCTAGTTAAATATATGAATGATCTTGTTCAAGGCGATACCGGACGATAGTTTCCCTTACGTATAAATAGCACTTTACAAGATAGATGTTTTTCAAATATACAACAAATACGCATTGGAAAATCAAAAAGACTATTAATTTAATCTTAATCCAAACTGATATTTTTATTTAAATGTATAATTTTTTTTTTCAATATTTTATTGCCTATAAAATTAATTCATAATGTAGTTTGATTGCAGATGAGGCTGTGGCTTTGTGGGAATGTATTCTCCTGATTCTTAAATGTAGGAAAACACAACTCCTATCGAGATAGCCACCAACATTTTGTACTCATTTATTTGTTTTTTCACTCAATGATTAATAAAGTATTTTTTAATGAATTTATATTTAAAAAAAAAAAAGAATGTTAAAGGGAGCTTAAAAAGTACTTGAAAAATAAACAAAAAAAATTATCCACATGGCCACTCTCGGTAGATGCAGGATCATCGTATATATAATATATATGGGAAATGATATTCCCACCTATAAATTCCACTAAAGATTTGTACCGATTGTTGTGCTTTTTTCTTTAATAGTTAATGAAGTATTTTTTTAATGAATTGGGTATTTTTATTTATTTTTAAATGTTTAAAGGGGTTTTAAAAATGTTTGATAAAAAAGAATGAAAGAAAAAGATTACACGCGCGATAGAAACCCTCGATGAGTTTTCTCGGTGGACATAGCAGGGTCCTTAAATGTAATTGCATCTTTTACTCGGGCATCATGAACCTGTACCTTTTTATTTTTGTATGTGATTTTATAAAGGGTGGCAAAACAACCATCGATAATCCTCTTGAGGAATTCTCCAGACAAGTGTTTTTTTTTCCTGTATTTTTTTTATTTATCTTAAACATTTTTTTTTTAAAAAAAAAATGTTGACATCCATTCTCGAGACCCACTATCGGGACATTTAGCAGAGGTTTTGATAGTGAGTTGAGATGAGATGAAAGTTGAAATTCAAATATATTGTTATTATAATATTATTTTTTAATATTATTTTTATTTTAAGATTTTAAAAACTTGAATTATTTATTGTATTTTCTATCAAAATTTTATGAAAGATATAATTATTTGATGTGATGAGATGGATGAGATGAATTAGGATGAGTTTTGAATCCAAACCTCCTTTTAGCATTTTCCTTTTTAAGAGCATTCCCAATGGATTTTTCATCCTATTTTTTAAAATACATCACCAAAATCTTTTTTTCTATTTTGCATATTGACTTTTACAATAAATCATATATCAACTTATCTATTTTTTATTCGTATAAATTATATATTATATTTTTTAATATTTTGTGGGAGAAAAAGTGCAAGAAAAGAGAAAAAAATACGTAGAAAAATGTTTACATTTGTGCACAATCCACACTACATGTAGTGGCAACATTGTAGAAAATTTGAAAAAAGATATGAAATTTATCATCCGTAGGAAGTACTTTTGGACAACTTTCCTTCAAATTTTACATAAAAATGGGTTTTAGAAAACCCATTGAGGATGCTCATATCGCTCTTGGATTTAGGGAGAATAACTTATTTATGTGAAAAAGGTGTTTTATTCTGGCAGGTGACAAAATTACAACCCTCCCTGAACTTGAAAGTCGGGGAAAAACGGAAAAAAAAAAAATTGTTATTGAGACAACTATCTGGGTTGAAGATCTGGGTTGAAGTTAGCTTTTATTAGCACTGTATATAATATGAAGTCTGGAATAGTATATAATTAGATAAAAATAGCTAGGGAGATAAAGGTCATCAGCCAAGCCGTACGTTTCCTATCAACATCGATATGACCAATTCTCACCCAACAACCTGAAATTCAGGACCTGGAAGTGTCTTCAAATTGCATATAATTAGGTTGAGGCTTTTTTTAGCATTTGCATTGTGATTAATTAGAAATTTGGGACACATAAGGGAGAAAAATAGGGAGATAGCATTTACTAGATATTGCCTATAAATACCGCAACCAACCATATGTTCCATTCAACCTAGTAAACAAGACCCGGAACTGGAAATACCTTTGAGAATGGGCTACTCAAGCAAGACTTTCCTATTCCTATGCCTGGTGGGGTTAACCCTTGCTCATGTTTCTCTAGCTGAAAGCTCTGACGTCCAAGACTTTCTAGATGCGCACAATGCAGCTCGTGCCGAAGTGGGTGTCGGTCCAATTTCTTGGAACAAGACCCTTGAAGCCTATGCTCAAAATTATGCTAACCAGAGGAGGGACTGCGTGTTGGAGCATTCAAACGGGCCGTATTCAGAGAACATATGTTCAGGCTGGAGTGGCTTTACAGCATTAGAGGCTGTGAAGATGTTTGTAGATGAGAAGCAATTCTATGACTATAAGAGCAACAAGTGTGTGAAGGATGAGTGCAGGCACTACACTCAGGTTATTTGGAAGGACACGACGAGTCTGGGCTGTGCCAAGGTAAGGTGTCATAGTGGCGGAATATTTGTGACATGTAACTATTCTCCTCCGGGAAATAACGACGGCGAACGCCCTTATTAGGTCTTGTTTAGATACACAATAATACTTGAATTTCCCGCTGATTATGCTACCAATCTACAATATAAGTTGAATTGGTCAGTATTCTCAATGGCATTCCTTTTCTTGAATTGGGCATTATTCTATACCCAAATTTTTCATAATTTTTTTATGTAGTCTTTTGTGATCTCTAAGAGAATTGCTGTAAACTCAAAATAATTCAAAATAATTTCTATATTATATAGCAAATTTGAATGTGCCATCGCATGTATCTTGATCGAGAGCTATAAAGGTTTTGGTTGTGTGGGCTACATTACAGTGTTACTGAGCTTTGACATGAGCCATTCAACTTTTAACTTTCATCTCAACTCATTTTATCTTATCTGAACTCATTATCCAAACGGCACCTAAATCTCTTTGACTTATAATTATGAAAATCAAATCTTTTGATTTAGATAATATTAAATCATATTCTCTCACAACCCCTATAACTCCAACAATTGTACGTACGTATTTCCCGTTACGAAAGATCTCACACGCGCGGGCGTTTACACACACACACACACACACACACATATATATATATATGAAAAATACTACTTTGACACCTTATTTTGACACCTCATGTATTTTAATTTTTTTTTTCTTTACTTAATAGTTAGGGAAATAACTATTAGTGTATTGACATTTTTCTATATTATTTAAAAATGTTTTAAAGTGATAAAAAAAATATGAATAAAAAAATTGAAAAAAATGAAAAGATGATTTTTGCCTATCGGCAACTTGCAGCGGCTACTCTGAGTGACAAAGTAGCTCCCAAATTAATGATGCTTATAATTAAGTTGACAACTTCATTAACACCCAAATTAAGTTGTCTCAATAATGATGCTTATAATTAATTCATACCCGGTAGTACAGTTGAGATTAATTTGTAAAGCATTTGCTGCCAAAAATATACCCTAACTAGAAGATCATTAGCAGGCATTGAGTTTATGGGAAATCAATGATCATGCGTGCAATCTGTGGTGGATACGGAAGATATATATATATATATATATATATATATTTAATACAACGTGACTCAAAATAAAAATTACTTCAAAGTCGAATATAAGGAATTCCAATTTATCCAATCGAACTAAATCCCAAAGTTTTCCATGCACAAAATCTTGTCCAATAAAATCTGAAATCCTCCCTTTCGTATCATCTTTAGCCAGAAACTCCGCAACGATATTAGTTTATCTAAAATTATGTCGAAACTGAACCTTATAAAAATGAACAAGCACCTTCAATTCCTCCCAAAAATCCCATAAAAACCAACACTTGCAAACACCCAAAGACAACCATCCAACCACCACACTAGAATCATACTCCACCAATAAATCCTTCAACCCAAGCGAACGATACAAACGTAATCTAAACCAGAACCCAAGGAGAATCTTCTTCCTCAATGAAACCTGGCGTCTAGTGAAACAACTTATACACCAACCCTTCAACATATGAATTCTCTCGAGCCATAACACTAATGGAATCTTCCTCATTCGAAATCAGCACAAGAACATTAAGAGGGCTTTTCAATTGACCCACCACAGGCACCGAATGTAACCCCCACCTATTTTTGATAAAACCACAAAGATGATCAAGTGACAACCTTTGATGTAAAAACTTCAAAACCACAGAGAACCAAAACGGCTCTGCCGACTACTCTATCTCTGCCTTGAAAAAGTGAAAAAAGAATCCCCATCATTGAACCGTCGATCCCGAAAAGGAATATCCTCCTCTAGAAGCATTTGGGGCCTAGAGACCACAATATCAGCAAACGCCATCCCATCCAACTTCCCGAATTTACCACCTGACGTTGCATTCTTCTTCCGCCCACCGATCTGATCAGAACCCACCATAGCGACACAATGTCCTACCATCAACGATGAAGGCCCGGCGGTCAGCACCATGCAAAAATCCTATTCTGAAAAAAAAATCACCTTGCGTAAGTTATGAAGATGTTTTTTTATCGTTTATGAATTCATGAGTACTGGAGAAAGAGAGCAGATTATTAAGGGAGAAATTCAAAGATATTGTATTGATTATAACCCAAAAAAGTTAAGTCTATAGAAGGTAATGTTGTGAATCGTGATCCTAGTCAGATAGTTTTTGGCTTGATCCTTTGTATTGCATATATGCGCTTTGAGCTTGTTTGAACTCGAATACGTTTGATTTGCTTAATGAGATTTTTAAGGAGTTTCCAACGAAACTGTCCATAGAACCATATTTGGTCTCGTATAAGTGAGCTTTTTAAGGCATTTTGTAACATGAGTTGGTTCGACAGTTTGAATGCTTGATGAGTTGGAGATGTAGGGTGTGGAGCTAGATTTGTTTAATTTCAATATGCTTTTGAATGGGTTATACAGAAAGGTTCATTTCTTGGATGGTGATCAAAACATATGGGATAGAACGAAGAAGAAGAATTTAGGAGGTATAATGCAAAGTTGAGTGGATTGGCATCAAGAAGAAAAACAAAGTGGAAGTCGAGTTAAATCAAAGAAATGAAGACCAGAGAAGTCAAGCCCAATGCGTTAATTGATGGAAAGGGTACTAGGAAGTTTACTATGAAGTGGAGAAGCCGCAATGGACTAGAATAGGAAGTGGGTTGAAGTTGTGTTTGTTCTAAGAAGAGAGATTTTGGCTATCAGTTGTTTTATTTCTTTAAACTAATTCAAGTTAGTTAGGATTATCAATATTATTCGAATTAAAATAGGAGTAGGTTTCCGTACATGGTCAGGAGTGCATGCCCATAAATACTAGGGTTTATTGTTTATTTTCAATCATCAGAAAGAATATAAATCTTGCGGTTTGTTCTAGCCCTAAGTGGATAACAATTTATCACTTTTCATTGTAGTAAGATCCTAGTTCCATCAGTGGTATTAGAACATGACTACGACTAAGGAATGTCTTGAAAGCTAGGAATACAGTTTGCATGAGATACGGGAAGGGGCCAAAGACACCAGTTCACGACTTCAAGCAATAGAAGAAAGTGTGAAGGCAATCAAGGAGTTTTTGGAGGCATCATAGGAGCAACCTTTCCATCGGCGAGACAAAGAATCTTCAAAGTAGAAATAAATGAGGTCACACTCACGAATTACTCACCAAGGAGAAGGAGGACACCAACAATTCCATCCACAATAGTTTAAAATGGACTTTCCATGGTTCTCTGGCGATGATCCAATGACATAGGTACACCGAGTGGTGCAGTTCTTTGATTTTCAGAGCATTGCTCAGGATCGTAAAGTGCGATTAGCCTTCTTTTCACTTAGAAGGTGAGGCGAATGTATGGTGGCAATGGGTTTAGTGAGTCTACAAGAAGGAAGAAAAATTCATCACTTGGGATGACTTTGTGCAGGAAATATTGTGTGGTTTGGACCAACCGAGTACAAGGACTTTGATGAAGTGGTATCTCGAATTCGTCAAACTGGATCTCTCATGATTATCAGCATGAGTTTGAATGCCTAGCAACTAGAGTGGTTGGCTGGCCTCAAAGGCACTGATAGGCACCAAGTTTTTGGGAGGATTAAAGGACGAAATTGCTACAGAAGTCCGGATGTTTAAGCCACAAACCTGTGAACAAGGAATTGTTAAATTTATTAAATAAAAATACTCTATGTAATTAAATTAGCATATTCAGAGAAGTTTAAACGATCTGGTTCAAGGCAATATCAGATGAGAGTTTTCATTATGTATAAATAGCACTTTACAAGATCAGATGCTTTTCAAATATACAATAGAAAGATAGATATTATCTTGGATTACAACGACATATACAAAGCTCAAAAGTCTACAAGTGAGCTATTGCAAGAGTAATCAACTTTATCTTTAGGTACAGTGTTTTGGATAGACTTGGACTCTAGAGTTTGAACCTTCTGGTTAACTGTCCCCTGCAAACTGATGGTGAGAGGTCAAACCATGAGCTTGTCACTTAGTAAGGATATCTTGGTTGAAAATATTCTCCCATATAAAGTGATAATCGACCTCTGTGTGTTTTATCCTTGCATGAAATACAGGGTTGTAGGATAATGAGAGTGCACCAAGGTTGTTAACCCATAGACATGGGGCGAGTGAAGAGAAAAACCAAGCTCTTTGAAGAGCATTTGAACACAATAGAGTTAAGTTACAGTGATGGCCATATATCTGTATTCCACCTTAGTATTGGACCTTGTGACCCCTAGCTGCTTCTCTGCCATCCAAGAAATGAGGTAGGGACTAGAGAAAATGCAATACCCCGTAGTTGATTTGCGATCATCAGGGCTCCTAGCCCAATGCAAGTCACATAAACCATGAAGAGCTAGAGAACATTTGCTATAATGGAGTCCATATTCAAGTGTGCCCTTGATATAACGGAGTACCCACTTGGCTGCTGTGAGATGGATTGAAGTCGAGTAGTGGAGAAACTGACACAATTGATTGACACTGTAATCAATGTCAGGTCGAGTCAACATGCAATATTGCAAGGCCCAAACTATATGTCGATGGAACAAGGAGTGGATCACCAGTATGTTTGGATAGTTTTCCACCCGAGGTACATGGTGTTGTGATTGGTTTAGCACTAATCATGTTGGTGTCATGAAGGAGGTCCAGAATGTATTTAACTTGATGCAGATGGAGATGGTTTGGGGTGCGGTGAACCTAATTACCCAAAAAACATGATAGGGCAGCCAAGTCTTTGACTACAAAGTCACGGCTGAGTTGATGTAGGAGAGCTGAAACTGCATCAGAGGATTTAGTAACAACCAAAATATTATCAAAATGTATGAGAATGAGAATGGTGACAGAGGATCAATGTAGGTTTAAAAGAGAAGCGTCGACATTCAAACCCATGATGCCAAGTTCAAAGAGGCATTGAAAGAGACGTCGGAACCAAGCCCTTGGTGCTTGTTTCAAGCCATAAAGGGACTTGTGTAACCAATAGGCATGAGTGGGAAATCGACTATCCTCAAACCCTTGGGGTTGTTCCATGTATACTTCTTCTTTAAGATAGCCAAGTAAGAAGACATTAGATATATCAAGCTTTTGGACCACCCAGTTGTGATGAATTGCCAAAGTAAGCACAAGTCTAATTGTAGCAGGTTTTATAACAGGACTGAAAGTCTCATGAAAGTCAACTCCATGTTCTTGATCAAAGCCTCTGGAAACTAGCCTGGCTATATATCTTTCAATGGTGCCATTTTCCATTAGTTTTAATTTAAAGACTCATTCGTTCCGAATGATGTGTTTATCAAGAGGTCGAGGACACAAGGTCCAAGTCTTATTTTCAATAAGAGCTGAGAACTCATGTTGCAAGGCTGTCTGCCAGTTAGGATCCTTAGTTTCCTGTCGGTAAGTGCGTGGTTTAGAGGGAAGAAAAGTGGAGGATAGGGCTGAGATAGGATGTTTGGAGGAGAAATAAAGTTGGTAGTCTGGAAATTGCTTTGGTTTGAGGGAGTTGTTTTAAGCTCGGGTAATTATCTGTTTAGGAGGAAGGGAATTGGAGAAATTCGAGAGTAATTCTGTAGGTTGTGTAGATTGAGAGGGAAAGGGGGAAGAGGGGTTGGTGGTTTTGGATGGTGAGTCTGGTGTATGGTATGTCTCGTTGAGAGATGTAGCTGCAAAAACAGTATTAGTAGAAGAGGATAAAACAAGACTATCTAAGAGTATTGAAAAGGAAGTCATACCTGTTGTGATGGGACGAACAGAGTCCAAGAAAGTATCCTCCAAGATTTGAGTGGCAACATGCAAGGTGACAGTGGGTGTAGTAGGGATGGTGGCAGCTGGACTGTTGGCATCAGAAGGAGAGTTAGTCTGTAGGATGGTAGCAGGGAAGTTGTTCTCATAAAAAACTACATGGCAAGAGATGTATATCATACCTGTTTGAGCATCAAAACATCTGTATCCTTTTTGACTTGCAGCATGGGCGAGAAAGATACATTTTCTACTTCTATAGGATAGTTTGTGAGCAGAGTATGGCCATAGGAGTGCAAAACTGGCACATCCAAAGGTTTTGAAGAGTGAATGGTCAAGTTGCTTTCGGAAATGACAGAAGTAAGGAGAGTGATTATCAAGGACAGGAGTGGGCATGCAAGTAACAAGGTATGTAGCCATCAGGAAGGCATCCATCCAATGTTCTGAAGGTAGATGAGACTGAGCTAGGAGAGTGAGACCAGTTTTTGTTAGGTGTCGAAGTTTTCTTTCAGACATTCCATTTTGCTCAGAAGTATGTGGGCATGTGAGTCGATGTAAAATGCCATGTGTATCTAAAAAGGATTTAAATGCATGAGAGAGTTATTCTCCTCCATTATCTGTTTGATGTTGTTTGATTTTATAGGAGAATAGGTTCTCAACCAAGCTATTAAATTTGAGGAAACATAAGGCAACATCTAATTTTTGTTTAAGATAAAACATCCTTGAAAATTGAGAGAAATCATCAATAAAAATAACATATAGCCATTGATTGACGTTACAGGAGAGGTCCACACATCAAAGTGAATAAGTTCAAGGGGGTGCTTTTGTGCCTGGTAGAAATATTTTTGAAAATATTACGCTTGCACAGGAAATGGTTCATTCCTTGAATAAGAAAGTTCTGGGTGGCAACGTGATGGTTAAAATTGATATGGCCAAGGCCTATGATCGTGTTGATTGGGGTTTCTTAATAGAGGTTTTAAAAGCTTTTGGTTTCTCTTCCGGTTTTTGTCGGTTAGTTGGGGAATGTATAAAATCGCCGTGGTTTTCAGTAATGATGTATGGTACTCTCAAAGGTTTTTTCCAACCTAATCATGGCTTACGGCAAGGAGATCCTTTATCTCCTTACTTATTCATTGTGATGGAAGAAGTTTTGACAAGGTTGCTTAAAAAGAATTTTGAAGAAGGTAAAATTGGCAGGTTTCACCATCCGATAGGTGCTCCTTTGATCTCCCACTTATTATATGCAGATGATCTATTGATTTTTGTGAATGGTGGTAAACGGTCCATGAAGAGACTTGTCGAGATACTTAGTGTTTATGAAGGTTGGTCGGGGCAGTTAATTAACAAAGAGAAATCTGCTATGTTTCCGTCCAAGCACATCTCTTCTTCTCGGATTTGGGCTTTATTGAGGATTACTAGTTTTCGAAAAGGAAAATTCCCAGTCACCTATTTAGGGGCTCCGATTGTGTCAAGAAGACTAACTACTAGAATCATTGAACCTTTTGTGGAGAGAGTACGGAAGAAGATAGCAGGTTGGAAATTCAAGCTACTTTCTCAAGGTGGCAGATTGATCCTTCTGAGACATGTGCTTTCCAGCATGCCTGTTCATATTCTCTCAGTGATTAATGTGCCGTTGACTTCCATTGCGCGTATTAATTCCATGTTATCGAGCTTTTTCTGGGGGCAAGTCAATGGAATTAATAAGATGAAGTGGAGAGCTTGGCCGAAACTGTGTTTGCCTACGGGGGAGGGTGGTTTGGGTGTGAAAAATTTCAAGGAGGTTCAACTTGCACTTCACATGAAGTTTGCTTCTAGATTGATGGCCACTGATTCTCTGTGGACGGAATTTTTCCGTGCAAAGTACTTTAAGGATAGCCATTTTTCCTTACTTGCTAGGTGTCCTCGCTGGTCTCGTTTATGGAGGTCCATTAATAATGTCAAAGTTATTGTACGAGGAGGCAACGCTTCTTTTTGGTATGAAAAATGGTTAGCTTCGGGGCCACTTGCTGTGCAGGTAGAGGACATTGTTAACTCTACTCTTCGGAAAAATGATTGTTGGCGGAATGACGTCTGGGACGTGGATCGTTTGCTTGAGCTTGTTGGGGAAAATTCAACTCGAGAAATCCTACAAAACGCACGTGCCTGTAATTCAGGTTCTGATAGTTTTGTGAGGATGCCGTCCAAAGATGGTAGTTTCTTTACTGCCAGCGCTTGGGATGTGATTCGAAAGAAAGGTGACCAATTGCACGGAGAGGAATGGATTTGGCATCGCTTGTTACCTAAACGTGTTTCCATTTGCGTTTGGAAAGCCTATTACAATTGTCTGGCAGTTGATGAGTGGGTGTAGGCTAGAGGGGTGGCGCTTTTGTCGGCTTGTGACTACTGTGTTCAGAAAGCTGGTGAGAGCATTGATCATATTTTGTGTAGTGGTGAAGTGGCGACATGGGTCTGGGAGTATGCAAGCACTTTGTTGGGAGTTCCTTGTATGCGTCAGATGCATTGGAAAGCTAGAATCCTGGTGTGGTTTCGTTGTGCGAAGAAGGCTTCTGCTAAAGGCGTCCTTACTGGTTTATTACCGTGCTTGATATCTTGGCAACTCTGGAGGAGAAGGTGTAAAGCTAGAATGGAAGGGGTTAATGACAGTGCTACTCGAGTATGGTGGTCAATTAAATACTGGCTTCGCTGCCTTGCTGGGGATCTTAGTGTGTCTAACGCTCTCTCTATGCAGGACAAGAAGATTTTGTAGGAACTTCAATTAGAACTCCCAGTTCAACGGAGCCGTCGGCATCAATTGGTGGCCTGGTAGAGACCTCCTGTGGGCTGGTTCAAACTTAATGCTGATGGGAGTTGCCGTGGCAATCCTGGGAGTTCAGGCGGAGGGGGAGTGATTAGAGATGAAGTTGGTACGATATGGGGAATTTATTCTGCTCATTTTGGCCAAGGTACCAACAATGGGGCTGAGTTAAAGGCTATTATAGAGGGTATTCGGCTATGTAAACGGCTTAATTTGTTTAATGTCATTATTGAAAGTGATTCTAAGGTGGTTGTGGATTGGCTTCATGCGGGTAAGTGTCCGTTATGGTATTTATGGGATTATTGGGAAGATTTACTTTCGGCTCTTGATGGAATGAATTTTATGGTTGTGCATCAATTACGGGAAGCCAATCAAGCAGCAGATTTTCTAGCATGACAAGGCGAGTTGGGTTGGAATTTGACTTATGAAGGTTATTAGAATTTGCCACGGCCGTTGAGAGGTATCCTTCGTCTTGATAAATTGGGTTTACCATGTCTACGGATTTAAGTTTTAAGTTTAAGTTTTTTGTTTGTTTAGGCTTATTTAGTTTGCGTTTCTGGTTTTTTATAGGTGGTTGTATTGTTTCTTTGATTATTTTATTCTAATAGATTGACGTTTGGGATGTTTTATTTGATTATCTGTAAATCCCAAAGGTACTGCATGTTACCACGATTTTCCTCCACCACAAGTAAGGGCTCTTAATAATATTAAGAGGGGGTCACTCAGGACAGGTGGCCCTCGTCTCTTCTTTAAAAAAAAAGAATAAGTTCAAGGGTGTGCCTGGGCTTAATGGAAGAATCAGGGGAAGTTTATGGCTTTTAGCCAATTGACAAAATTCACAAACAGGGTTTATCTAGTTAGTACCAATACAGAGATGAGTGAATCATGAGTGAGATGTCACACGGTAGACTCTGAGGGATGGCCTAATCTTGAATGCCAAGTTGGAATATATAACGCCTGTCCTTGTAGTGAGACTTTTTACAAAATGTTTTTAGAAGGGACGATGAGAATTACTGTTCAATTTAAAACTTTTTACTTGCATACCCAGGATATAAGACTCTACGTTTATAAAATAAAATGTGCTTTAGAATAAAAGAGGTTTACAGCGGAAAACGTTAATCTTACAATAAAAATGTCTCTCGTACAATTAAAACTCATGCCTAGACTTTCGTGCTCTTCCTCATGGGCCGTGTCCGTCCTGATCATTCAGTTCTTGTGAGGGGGGAGGGGCATGCATAAAAACTAAAATGAGTCGATGACTTGTAAGCATTACTTCATACAACTAAAATATAATAACATAGGTTTTCATTCATGCATTAATCATTCATACATACTATACTTACATGCATGCATGCATACGTGCGTTCATTTGAAAACATCATTGGACGATATTTTCTTTTAAAATGGGCTTTCCTTTTTTTAAAACATGTCCCCGGTCAGTGCCTTCATTTCTTAAAGGTTCATGCATTCATGCGTTCCTACATTTCTTTTTATCACTTTCATAGGCCAGTATATACTGTTACGCCCCGTATGTTGGGGTTAGCGATCTTCTTTTGGACCCAGATTTCGCCCGTGGCCACGGGTTGGGAATCCTGTTTCAGTCTAGGGGCAGCACTGGGTGCATTACCAGTATTAGTTACCTGGCATTGCAATCTGCCCATTCATTGGTACTTTTTTCATTCATTCATGTGGCCATTATGTATTTTCATACAGTAAACATTCATTTCATTTCAGTCCTTTCTTACAATTCAGTCCTTTTCATTTAACAGTTCGGTTCATGGAAAGACATCGTTTAAGTCATGCGCTTAAACTTTCAGTTCATTTCAGCTCTATCTTTCATTTAACAGTTCGTTCATGAAAATTGTCATTTAAAAACATATATGAGCTTAAACGTCAGCTTTCGTGGTATCCATAAGCATCACCTCATGGCGTACATGAAAGCATCGGTTCGTAGGATCCATAAAAGCATCCTTTTTCATGTCTTTCATGCATTTTCTTCAGTTCATGGATTTTCTTAGAAAATACAAACAATAGATACAGAGTATCGTCATCCATTCACATGCGTACGATTAATACTATGTTGCATAAAAAAGGGCTGCCAAGGAGGGCCGTACATATGTATACCTTTGAACAAATAGCATTTTCTTTCGTAAAACGTCTTTCACGTCTTTTAGTAAAGTATCGTGAGGAAAAACGTTTCATTTTCGTTTCTTTATATTTTAGAAAACTCTAGAAGAGTATGAACGTAATACTTACCTGGACTCTATGCTACTTGCATATCATGCAGTCTATTCATGTGTGTGTCAGATGACAACCTACATGCATATACATACCTTAGTGTCATTCTCTATCTAATGCATAAGCAACTTAAACTAGGAATAAAGCTACACTTCACTTGGAACACTCTCCTTCTATCTTGTGTTCTTACGTGCCTTTTACTATGTTAAACCCTTTGGGACTTTCTTATGATCAATATCTCTTCCAAACTTGACGTTCTACTTTGAGTGCCCATCTACTATAGTGAACCCATGATTCACCTTAGGATTAAGACACTAGAACATCCATCTTACTCTTCTTACTAACCACATTCCGACGCATGATTCTGACTGATGGAATCACGCATCCCAATCCTAGACCATAAACCCATCACTATCTACATGCACCTTAGCTCACACTAAATCCTCATTCCCATTCATACAAGCCACACGACTCTAAGCCAACTCTGAGACTTAAGCACCGTGTAACTATGCTTATGACAGATTACCCATTACATGTGGTGAATCCTTTCGGCATATGTGTCTCACCAGATTACACATGTACCTTACTTCTTTATCACCTAAGATCAATATATAACACGTTGATCACCTACCCATCTAGCATGACTTTTCATGCTACCCATCCCTTTTGACAGTTCATCCCAACACTTAACACAACAAGACTCCGTTCACAATCACGCCTTATGTCACGTCATATAGCTCAAGACTACTCCCAAGCTACACCGTGACCTTGTCACATTACCTGACATCTCACTATATCATTTCTACGCCAACTCCTAACTCATCACGAGTACAGTCCCTCACGTACTCCTGTCACATCGTGACATCTCATCACATTCTTGCCACACCATTTCTACACTGACTTCTCACCCATCATAAGCATGACTATCAGTAACCACGTCACTTCGTGACGTTGCCCAATCATGCTTCCGCTGCACTACGCTGATACTTGTTCTGCTACTTCACACATACTCTCAGCCATAAGTCCATCATCGTGACGCTTGTCACCTCAGACTACAGGCTACACCATAACTACTTTGGGACACTGTTCCACAGTTTCCGACACTATTTATCACGTTCCTCGCCCATCAATCACACAACCAACCTTATCTCTGCAACACGCCACACAGAGTGTCGCTGCCTCGAGGAGTACACTCCACGTATACTCCTTTTTCACGCACTAAGACCCATCACCATTACGGCATACGCACCACATGGTGCCTTGCTCCACTACATGGAGTACACTTCTCGTGTACTCTCTTCACACACGTTACGTCACATCACCACTATGACATACCTGCCGTACGGTGTATTACTCCACTACATGAAGTACACTGCACGTGTACTCCCTTCATATGCACTACACGACATCACCATTACGGCATACTCGCCATATGGTGCATCACTCCACCACATGGAGTACACGCCACGTGTACTCCCTTCACACGCACTACACCACAGAGTACACTCAGCTTGTACTGTTCCCATTCCACATGCCACGTCACCAATACAACACCTACTCCACAACCACACTACACCGCACATTCCTCAACACTACACAACACAATTCCCAACTACACTCCACACTTCACAGTGCACTACATAGATATGCCCAACACTTCACTACACAGCACATCACAACACAACGAACTCCACAAATACTAACAGCACAGTCCACAACCTAATCAACATCTAACATAAATAACGAAGGATAGAGGGTTATACCATTGACAGGATAACCCATGCATTGCTCGCTAATCGTCACGATTGATGATGCCGGAAGGGTTGTAAGTGGCGGCTAACCCACGTACGGTGGCTGTTTGGGCATTTGGATAGCTAAGTGTGGTCTTGGAAGGGTTCGTGGTGGCTTTGTGATGGTGGCAAGGAGCGTAACACGGCTGATCTAGCCGTGTACAGTGGCGGTCAGGCACGTGCAATGGCTGTCCATCATGTGCAGTGGCTACCTTGGCCATTGGAGGTGGCCAGAGGTGCAAGTCTAAGCGTAGGAGGGTCGGGTCATGGCCTTGGAGTGGTGGTGTCATGGTGGTGCCGAGGACCGAGGTGGTACTTATCGGACACACGGCGGCTTGTGGAGGAACTAAGGTCGTGGGTCTCCAATAGGGGAAATTGGAGGGGGGCTTGGCTGGTCATGGCTGGCCGTGGAGGAGCTGAGGGAGGTGCGGTGGAACTCATGGTGGTGCTGGGGTGGCGCCACGGTAGCCTACGACGGCAGATCGTAGCCATGGGAGAGAGAGAGGGCTTGAGAGGGCTGGAGAGTTTGGCTGGCTTGGAGGAGCTCGGGCAGGAGCCATGGTGGCCAGGGGAGGCGCTTGGTGGAGCTGGAACCAGCACACAGCGGCGCTAGGGCCGTCGGTGGCCTTGAAGCAGTGTGAAACCCATAAATGGGTGCGTGCATGCAACGGAGGGGAAAATGGAGCTTTCCATAGTTTGGGTTCCATGAGAGAGGTGCACCGGTGAGAGGGGAGGCCATTGGTGGCAGTGTGGTGGCCACGTACGACGGCGTTAGGCGTTGCACACGGTGAGGCCGTGCATGGGTCTCTTCGTGTGTGCGATGGGGAAGGTGGCCGCTAGATGGGGGCTGGCTTTGCTGGTGGGGGGTCGCCTGCGTGAGAGGATGTCAATGGTGGTGGAGGTGAGACTCACCGGCGCAAGGCAGCACCGGGCTGGGCAGTGGAAGACACGGCTTGGAGAGGGACAGCGTATTGCGTACCTGTGAGCTGAGGGAGGGAGGAGAGAGAGAGGGGAGGGAAAAGTAAGGGAGAAGGAAGAGGGGTTTGGGTATTTAACCCAGTCCCTTTGTCTTGGGATCCTCAGAGCGATCTAACGGTGGGGAATTAAAACATTGATTTGAAATTGTGTAAACATTAACTTAATTAAAATCACTTAGAGGAATTAAGGCAGAATATTATTTAAACTAATTTTAGTTTATAAAATAATATTCTTTCATCACTAATAAATGACGAAGTCTTATTTAATATATTTAAAAGGATAAAACCTTTTAATTAATTAAAAATTTCAACATAATTTACATCCCATAATATTTAAATAACTGAAATCATTTTAATAATAATATTAAAATGATTTTCGATAATTATAATATTTTTGGAGCTCTTCAAGAATATTATAATTGTCGTATTTAAAATCAAGTTTAGTTCAATAATACTGGAAATACTCATAAATATTTCCAGTACATTTAAAACCCTAGACATGCCTTAGAAGTCACATAATATCTTTTGAAACACGTCATCGGGGTTTGGCACGCATGACGAGGCTCACAGTCGTTAGAGAGAAGGGTGGACAGTTGCATAATCCCGTCCTCGGATTTGCTTATGTTAGAAAGAATGAACGTACGTCAGAAAGAAGAAGCGAACGTAAGAAAGGAGCGGGGTATTACAGAGTAGGTGTTGTAATTCCTAGGAAAGCAGTAAAGGAAGTGCTAAGAGTTGAATTGTGCTTCTTCTTATTAGTTTGTAGGTACCGAAGATAAACGGGATATAAGCCTACTTCACTCGGACCTTGGATGAGTATTTTGTTGATATGCAAATCCTTCACAACGAAGGAAGAGGCACTGAGCACAAAGTCGCAATTATTGTCTTGGCATAGGCGCTAAATGGGTAATAAATTAGAGGAAGCTTTAGGACAATGTAATATATTGGACAATAGAAAAAAAAAAAAAATTTGTTTTTGATAAATGAGGAACCAGTGTGAGTTATAAGAAAACCTCCAACATTACCAAGAGTTACTTGAACAGGGCCTTGATATGGTTGCTGCTGTATGGTGAGATTTTCTGATGAAGAGGTGACATGATTATTAGCACCACTATCAAGGAACTAAGGTTGCTCATCCTCCTGTGTAACATGTGTATGTCCAACCATAACAGCCAAATGAGAAGGGGGTGTCTTCCTTGATATGAGTATAAGTCCATTCGATGATAATAGTCGAGTGCTTGGTGATTTTTTCTGCCACAAATTTGACATGGAGGGTGAGTGTTAGAAAAGAATGGACTATTGGTAGGACCTTTGCCTGTTGTTTGTGCAGTAGAATGTGGAGTAGTAAACTCTCGTGGTCCATTGGGAGGTTTGCTAGTAGAATACTACTTGGGCTTGTTGTTGTTGTAAGATGGTTAGGATTTCTAAGATAAGAAGGCTATTTAGGTGTTATTTGGTGGGGCAGATTTCTACTGTGTTTCAAGTAGTTGTTCATAGTTGAGCAGTTTAGTTTAAAAATCATCAAAGGTGATGTAGGACTCACGGGTGGAAAAGCTTAGTGAAGTGATGAAAGGATGGTAAGCTGGATTGAGACCCCCAACAACATAAGAAATTAGATGTTCTTCATCAACATGTTTCCCTACAACTACAAGCTGGTCAAACCTGTTTTTGGCAGTACTGACTAATGAGATAGTCATTGCACGACTTGTTGCCTTGGTTCAAGGTTTGGAGTTGTCGTTTAAGGTGGAAATTTCTAGAGCGGGAGTGAGGTGCAAATCTATTTGCCAAGGTGGTCCAGACTTGGCGAGATGTATTTTGTACATAAACAATGGACAAAATCTTCTCTTTGAGGGGGGCATTTATCCATGCCAAAATGAATTGGTCATTTTTCTGCCACAACAAGTAATTAGTGTTAATGACAGAAATTTGCTTGCCTTCATCATTAGTGACAAACTGTGAGGGACACGGCTCAGAGCCACCCACAATGCTCAACAAATCATGGCTACGTAGCAAGGGATAAATTGTGTGGTCTAATTTAGGTAGTTGGTTCCATCTAGTCTGATAGAAACCAAGGGAGTGAAGAGATATTATCTTGGCTTACAACGATATATACAAAATCCAAAAGTCTACAAGTGAGCTGTTGTGAGACTTATCAACTTTATCTTTTGGTTTGGTGTTTTGGATAGACTTGGTCTCTGGAGCTTGAACCTTCTGTTTAACTAGAGAGATTATGCAATAAATAAAATTTTGGTTAAGCAACTTGATCTTCTATCCCTTACTCTCCTTTATTTCTATGTTAGTGATGAGAAATTAAATTTTGTTTGAGTGGAGAAGACTAAAATGACATAAGTTGAAGGAAACAAAAAAATACGCATGCATTAAATAATCTAAAAGACTATTAATTTAATCTTAATCCAAACTGATATTTTATTTAAGTACATAATTTTTTGTTCAATATTTTATTGCTTATAACACTAATTCATAATATAATTTGATTTGCTGACGAGGCTGCTGTGGCTTTGTGGAATGTATTCTCCTGATTATTAAATGCAGGAAAGCACTACTCCAACCGAGATATCCACCAACATTTTGTAAAATAGAAAAAGCGGTTTTTGTCTTTTTACTTAATGATTAATGAAGTATTTTTTTAAGATTAATCTTAAATACAATCATGGATTGTGCAAGCACCGTACACTCTTTTAGAAAAAAAGTAAAATTAATTATTAAAAAATTAATTTTTTTATGTGGATCTTATCTTTCTTCACTTTTTTTCAAAGAAGTGCACGATATTGGCGCATTTCATGATTACAAATATAATTTTTTATCTTGAATAATGCTATTTTTCAAAGGAGTTTAATAAATATTTGAAAAAAAAAACAAAAAAAATTACACACTTGGCCACTCTCAGTAGTTACAGCATCATCCTATATATAATATATATGGGAAATTTTCCCACCTATATTCCCACCTAAAAATTCTGCCTAGGATTTGTACCGATTGTTGTGTTTTTATTTATTTAATAGTTAATGAAGTATTTTTTAATGAATTGTTATTTTTATTTTTATTTTTAAATAATAATGATAGGATGAGATGAGATGAGATGAGATAGGATGAAATGTATTGTGATGAGTTTTGCATCCAAACCTCTTTTAGTATTTTCCTCTTCTTAGCATTCTCTATCTTTTAAAATACATTACCAAATTTCATTTTTTCTATTTTACGTACTGACTTTTAATACATCAACTTATTTATTTTTTTCATATAATTTAAATATTATACTTTTTAAATATTCTGTGGTAGAAAAAATTCAAAAAGAGAGAAATTATTGTGGGAGAAAAGTACAAGAAAAGAGAGAATATAAACAAAAAAATGTTTACATTTGTGCACAGTCCACGCTACATATAGCGGCAACACTGTAGAAAAATTGAAAATAGATATGAAATGCATCATCCGTCGGATGCACTTTCAAATTTTACATAAAAATGGTTTTACAAAATACGCTCTAAATATTACTCTTGGATTTAGGGAGAATATATAATCTGTTTATGTGAAAAAGGTGTTTAATTCTGGCACGTGACAAAAATACAACCCTCCCTGAACTTGAAAGCCGGAGAAAGAGGGAAAAAAAAAACTGTTATTAAGGCTTCGTTTGGTTCCCCAAATACTCTCAACTCATCTCAATTATCATTACAACTTTTTCAAATTCCAATACAAAATATAATAAACAATTCAATTTTTTCAAATCTCAAAATAATAATAATATTAAAAAATAATATTCTAACAATATTTTATCATCTCAACTCAACTCAACTCAACTCAACTCAACTCACTTCAACATCCAAACACAACCTAAGACTCCTATATGGGTTGAAGTTAGCTTTTATTAGCATTGTATATAATTAGAAGTCACTACAAAGGGAATCACCTTTACCGGCGATTCACTTTCGTTGGCAAAACCAACAAAATCGCGGCCTTTCACCTATACCAGCGATTTATAAATCGCTGGCAGTTCGCCGGTATTAAAGCCCCAATTTTGATCTACTCCAACGGAAGCCAAAAATCGCTGGCAAATATTTTTTTTCCCAGCAATTTTTATTCGCCGCAAATGGTACATTTTATCGCCGCAATTGCACATTACGATTAAGTTGTAATCGTTGAGAAAGATTAATTGCAGCGATTTAGTACTGTCGCTAAAAGAGAAACAATCGCCGAAAATATAATTTCCCAACGATTTTATAAAATCGCCGTAATTGACTAAATAGCTTTGAAATAACAATTGCGGCGATAAAAATACGCTAGTATAGATCTATACCAGCGATTTAAAAATCGCTGAGATCTATTCCAACGGCTTAATTAAATCGATGGGACAAATTTTTGCTGCGAATAGTATTCGTCGCAAATGTCCTAAAATGCCGCTAAAAAGTATTTTTGGCGCTATATGATCGCCGCAAAATAAATTTTAGTTTACAAAACATATTTGCGGCGAATTTTAATCGCCGGAAAAGATATTTCAGAAAATAAAAAAAAAAAAAAAAATTCCTTGACCACATACAAAAGTGTGCAATCTGGAGCAAATTTCTTCCCTGATTCCAAGAAACGGCTTCTATAGTGTTATTGAAAAGAAGTAAAACAACCATCCCTACTAAATAATTGGAAATATATACATTTAACAAGCAAAAAATTCTCAGCACAATTCAGCATAAAGTCGCATAGTAACAATAGGATCCAGAAAAGACAACAGTCATAAGATATAAAGAATGCAATGACTCTGTATAAGATCATTGTTGACTTAAGATCAAAATCAAAATGGACTGGAAGGTAAACCAAGACACATATAGTATGAGAACAATCACTACAATAGTCCTTGGCAAGTGATAACATATAACTAAATGATATCTGAAAATATGTTAACAGTTACTCATTACACATATACTTTTGCCTTAGAAAAAGCAGAAACAAGAATTAACAGTTTGTATGGGAATGGAACCTGCAGCATGTGCCTAAAATATGCAAATATGCACTACATAAAATTTAATGATTCTATTTTTACAGGGGAACTTTCAAATGAATTTATGAAAGAGAGATACTTTATACTTCACACACATAACTTGGATTAATTTGATTACCACCCTAAACACAAGGAATAAAGGAAAGAAGTCAGGCAAATGCTTTTCTAGATAAACTCCTCTCCTGTGCAAGTGAAGCGTCATAAACTCACGTTTGATTTTTTTTTTTTTATCGGTAATCAAGAAATTTTATTCATAAGAATAGGCAAAAGCCCAAGTACACAGGGAGAAACTCATGTTTGATTTTAAGAGAGAGTTTGTACAGAACCTAGCATAATTATCTTCCAGAGGTCATCAAAAAAAGATTGATAGTGGTTTATGCTCTTAAGGCAAGGATTAAAGGGCAGTGCCACTAAGCTGGATGCGAATGTTAACACCTGATCAACAACTAAATTATAAACAAATTTCCAGAGCTAGTACCTGCATGGAATTTGCATCCTGGTGTGTAAACAAGAATATTATCAATATAAACTTCTAGCAGTCTGCAGCCATTTTTTTAATGTTTCAACGGAAGTTAACATTGACACAATATAGTAGCAAAAACACAATATATCACATAAAAACAACTGACCGAGCTCTTTGATATGATCATGGTATAAAGAAGTGGTACCTCAGACCAGATACAGTATGTCTTTGTCTCAACAAACCTAGCTCAGTTTCTGCCAGGGAAGCGGGTCTCTCATTCTCTACCAATTGATCATTTCGCAAAAACCTACCTCTAAGTAACGACTGCAAAAAATTAATCAAATGGTTGTGTTACATTTTGTATGCAAATTTTCCAATGCTGTAAATTCCGGCATCACAAAAGCAATATAACAGAATTGCACCATAAACAAGCAAAGGAACAGAAAGGTTAAATGCAACTCTATAACAATGAACAAACCTCAATGCAAACTAGCCTTTTGAAAGCATCAACAAATCAAGTTGGCCCACTAATATGACAAAAGAAAAACTAAAAAATAGAAATTATCCATGATCTTCTAATAACTAAGATATTGGTAAATATAGCTGTGCTTTTGTTTTATGAATACATGAAATACACATCAATATCCATCAAAGAAACATAGATTAATATGTCCTTCAGCAATATCACATTGAACAGATTTTTTCTATTGGTAATATCATATTAAACAGGAATATCCACATCATGGATTAATATTTCCCTCAAAGATGTTAACACTTAAATTTGAGATTCACAGCAACAACTAATACTTCAACTCACGCCCCCCCTCCACCAGAAACTGCAGAGCCATTGAGGACTGATTCAAAGGCAACTCATTTGACAAGAACAGTGCACATTTTATTGCATTTTCCTTGTGAATATTACATATTACACAGAAAATTTTCTCTGTTCTCAATGATGGCAAACCTACAATTTTGAAAAGGCAATAGCTATTTGGGTTTAATAGTAAAGAACAGTACCTTTCTCTTATGCAAAGTACAATACATAATTTAAGGAAGTTTTTTTTAGTCACCAAAGTTAAAAGAGAAAATTGAAGTTTAGTTAATACAAAGGAAACAAAGCAAAAGTTTATTTTTACTTACAAGAAAACCTATAAAATTAACAGCTAATGACCACAAGTAGCAAACATCACCAATTGTTTAATGTACTTTGAACTCTAACAGGTGGGTTTAAACCTATTTATAGATCATTCTTTCCTTATGATTTTCCACTCAAATACACAAGATGTGAGAAATGGAAGGTGAAACTCACTACCCAAATTCTAGACAGCAGCAGAAATTCAAGAAACCCCCACAATTGACCATTGCATGCTATATTGGACCATTGCATGCTATGCTCATTGTCAATTGACATCACACAGTCACACTTTCTTTTATGATAGCTTCAAATCTGCATGGCTTGGACCAAATCATTGTATAAAATCAACAAAATTAACCAAATCAGTGTATGTATAACAGCAACAAAATTCAACCAAATCAGTGTATAACATCAAAAAAATTAACCAAATCAGTGTATGCATAACAACAACAAAATTCAACCAAATTAGTGTATGCATAACAACAACAAAATTAACCAAATCAGTGTATAACTTTCAATGAGGAAACCAGGGATCCTTACAGGGCTCGGTTAGAGATCCAGAGGACTCGGTGAGAGAGAGAGAGAGAGGCTCGAAAGGGGTGAGGGAGATGGAGCTGCAGTCTTCTAGGGTTTCGGGGACTGAAGGGACTGGGTGGGGGGAATTCGCAGAGAAGGAAGAGTGAGGGTAGGGGGCTTCGGGCTTCACAGAGAAGGGAGAGTGAGGGTGGGGGGCTTCGGGCTTCGTCTGGGTGAGTGAAGATTGAGGGCTTCGGTGGTCTTCGTCTAGGAGGGGCTGCGCAGAGCAGGGAAACTGGCTGGGGTTCGGTCTTCGTCTAGGTGAGTGAGGATTGAGGGCCTCTGTGGTCTTCGTCTGGGAGAGGCTGCGCAGAGAAGGGAGAGTTTCGTTGGTCATCGTTTGCGTCTGGGAGGGGCTGCGCAGAGAAGGGATGGCTTCGATTTCGTCTGGGAGGTACTTGTACTTGTGAGTGAGGATTGAGGAGTGGCTGTCGAGGTGAGGTGGCGGAGGCGTGGGTTGAGGGAGAAGAGAGATTGGGATTCGGGAAGGCAGAGCGGGAGAGGGAAAGAAATGAGGGAAAATGGTAAGGCGGGTTGTTTAAATTTAATTTCACTTTTTCGGCGATTTTGCTTCGCCGCTAATAGTATATAATTTATTAGATATGCTCTTGCGGCGAAAATATGGTGAATATTTTCGTTGCAAACAGTATCTGTTATTCAATTTGCGACGATATTAAAATCGCTGCAAAAAGTAAGAGTAATTTTTTTCCATCAACAAAAAAATTCGATAAGAAAAGCAAGCAGCGATTTAGAAACCGTTGGAAATAATGTTTATTGGTGGTATTTTTGTTGCAACGATATTAAAATCGTTGGCATAGGCCTAAATTTTCTAGAAGACTATTTCCAGCGTTTTTTATTCGTCGCTAAACTAACTATTATTTGCGGCGATTAAAAATCGCCGCAAAAGATCAAATAGTCGCCGAAAATGAGTAAACAGTAATTACAACATCAGATTTCGTATACATTGCTTTAGATTTCAGCGACGATAATAAAATCGCCGCAAATAAGGGTTAATTGCAGCGATTTTTTTTGCGGCGATAGTAAAATCGCTAGAAATGACGTTATTTCTTGTAGTGAGTCTGGAACGTCAGTATATAATTAGAAGTCTGGAGATAAACGTAATCAGCCAAGCCGTACGTTACCTATAAATATACACATATACCAAATGCCCATAAATACGACATCGATATGACCAATTCTCCCCCAAGAAGTAGAAATTCAGGACCTGGAAGTGCCTTCAAATTGCATATAATTAGGTTAAGGCTTTTATTAGCATTTGTATTGTGAATAATTAGAAATTTTGGGACACATAAAGGGGAAAAATAGGGAGATAGCCAAATATTGCCTATAAATACATGAGCAACCAACCATATGTTCCATTCAACCTAATAAACAAGACCCAGTAACTGGAACTGGAAATACCTTTGAGAATGGGGTACTCAAGCAAGACTGCCCTGTTCCTATGCCTGGTCGGGTTAACCCTAGCTCATGTTTCTCTAGCTCAAAACACTGTCCGAGACTTTGTGAATGCACACAATGCAGCTCGTGCCGAAGTCGGTGTCGGTCCAATTTCTTGGAACAAGACCCTTGCAGTCTATGCTCGAAATTATGGTCACACGAGGAGGGACTGCGTGTTGGAGCATTCAAACGGGCCGTATTCGGAGAACATTGCCTCAGGCTGGAGTGGCTTTACAGCATTAGAGGCTGTGAAGATGTGGGTAGATGAGAAGCAATTCTATGACTATGGGAGCAACAAGTGTGTGAAGGATGAGTGCAGGCATTACACTCAGATTATCTGGCGGGACACGACGAGTTTGGGTTGTGCCAGGATAAGGTGTCATAGTGGCGGTGTATTTGTGACCTGTAACTATTCTCCACCGGGAAATAATGACGGCGAACGCCCTTATTAGGTCTTGTTTGGCTACCATTAATTCCCACTGATTACGGTACAAGCTAGTATATAAGTTGAATTGGTCACTATTCTCGAAAGCATTCCAGTTTTTTATCAATTGGGCATTGTTCTATTCCCAAATTTCTCATAATATTTTTATGTACTCTTTTATTTCCAAGAGAAGTACTCTAAATTCAAAAATAATTATAAAAGGGAATCGATCATTTATATGATCGTCGCTATATTATATAGCAAATTTAAATGTGCCTGCATATTACGCATGTGTGCATTCTTGATCGAGGGCTATATATAAAGGTTTGGGTTGTGTGGGTTCATTCCGACGTTAGTGAGCTTTAAGGTGAGTACTTGTTGCCCTATGAATATAGATCGAGCAATGTTATTTTCCATTCTAAATCTTGTCATATACATTCATATTCGTTAATATGGTACATTTTGAATAATTTCATATGCCAACTAATTAAAGGAACAGTCACTCAAAATGTATTATATCGGCAGTACTATATCTGACTGCCGATGAAAAATGTAGGATAAAGACAATAACAGTCCGCCATTTGTTGTCGGAAAATACTTCAAGACCTCCAACTTGGTCCTGGTGAAGAATAGTCAAGGATGTCGGATCGCAATGGGGTCCCGTCCCAAAGACATGTTCTGGTTCTTTGCATAGCGGGTAGTAGTTGCATCTCATTATGGAGGAATTACCATCTTAGAAAAAGTGTTTGTAATGCTGCTGATCATGAATCCCCAAGCTGATTGCCATTAGCTCCATGATTGCAAGTGCTACCTCTTTCATTGCTTCACAATACTTTCGGTATACCAATCTGCAAAAGAAGCAAAGTAGCGAATATATATATATATAATTTATTTGCAAATCGGTTTGGAAGACACGTTCTATATACTTCTAACATGACAGTGTTTGATTTGTATATATAATATATATCATGTTATAAGGTACACATGTTCTTCGGCTCACTGAATCCTAGCTAGTTATATAAATGTATGTGGCATAGTGGCAATAGGCATACTCAAACACAAGCTGCGCGCTTTTTGTATGCACGTTTCTATATATCTTCCCGAATGGATTCAAATGTCTCTACACTTCTTGTTTCCTCTCTTTCAGAAGCTGGAGAAGGCCAGAAAGATCATGGTGCAGGGGATTCTCTTTTACAATCACAGTTTGTGCTGCAGAAAGAATCCTCTGTGCCCATGAGCAGTTTCATTTGGCCGAAAGAGGATTTAATGAAAGCCATTGAAGAGCTTAGAGATCCAGTTGTGGATCTTTCAGGTTTCCTCAAGGGTGATTTGGTGGCAAGTCAGGATGTTGCAATGCTCATTAGGGAAGCCTGCTTGAAGCATGGTTTCTTCCAAATTACCGGCCATGGTGTCGATCCTTGTCTCATCCCAATGGCAGATGATCATTTGGATCGTTTCTTTAAGCTCCCGGTTAGCATGAAACTTAGGGCTAAGAGAATGCCTGGTACTAATTGGGCTAATCTGGTGCTCATGCTGATCGTTTTTCATCCAAATTTCCATGGAAGGAGACATTATCCTTTCGCTTCTATGAGCCTGATGACTCTCACCCCGTCGTGTTAGACTTCTTCAAATCAACTCTAGAAATGGATTTCGAAGAGACAGGGTACGTACGTACACATGATTTATTCATCATTCTGACATGATCAACTCTGTGTAGATCAGAATGTGGCCTCCAGATTACTAACATGATATATATTATACAAATCAAACACAGTCATGTTAGAAGTATATAGAACGTGCCTTCCATACCGATTTGCAAATAAATTATATATATTCGCTACTTTGCTTCTTTTGTAGATTGGTATACCGAAAGTTTTGTACGTGAAGCAATGAAAGAGGTAGCACTTGCAATCATGGAGCTAATGGCAATCAGCTTGGGGATTCATGATCAGCAGCATTACAAACACTTTTTCTAAGATGGTAATTCCTCCATAATGAGATGGCACTACTACCCGCCATGCAAAGAACCAGAACATGTCTTTGGGACGGGACCCCATTGCAATCCGACATCCTTGACTATTCTTCACCAGGACCAAGTTGGAGGTCTCGAAGTATTTTCCGACAACAAATGGCGGACCGTTTCACCTCGTCAAGATGCATTTGTCGTTAACATCGGCGATACTTTCATGGTACGTACGTATATATTTACGTCGGCTTCGATCTAGAAATGAAATGTTATAAAGAAAAATTGCTAGCTGTTTTCTTAATTTTTTTCTTCTACCAATATCAACGGCACCATTTATTCTCAAGTGCTGCAGCTTTTCCCAACCGTCACCAATCACGCCACCGGCCACTTGCCATATTCCACGTACTAAGATCAATCATCAATGTGCTATTCTGTTAATTTCTCTTGTTAAAATGGACAGAAAAACGTACAGCTGATCACCTGCATGTGTACAGAAAATAAAGCAAAATTCATGACCCACAGAAAACTAATGAAAAGATCTACCCCATGCATTTCCACCTGCACTTCTTCTGATTGGCACAATATACACGTGTATATTTAGATATACATCCCCACGTGGGTATGGATATTACTTACACAGATGCATGCATGTACGTACGTAGTTTAAACTTCATAATGCAAGCATATTTTATCAATGGGAGAGACAAAATTATCAGTGGCGCCGTAACCAGAAATTTTTTAGAGTGGGACCGCGTACCATGAAAGTATCGCCGATGTTAACGACAAATGCACCTTGACGAGGTGGAACGGTCCGCCATTTGTTGTTGGACAATACTTCGAGACCTCCAACTTGGTCCTGGTGAAGAATAGTCAAGGATGTCGGATCGCAATGGGGTCCCGTCCCAAAGACATGTTCAGGTTCTTTGCATGGCGGGTAGTAGTGCCATCTCATTATGGAGGAATTACCATCTTAGAAAAAGTGTTTGTAATGCTGCTGATCATGAATCCCCAAGCTGATTGCCATTAGCTCCATGATTGCAAGTGCTACCTCTTTCATTGCTTCACGTACAAAACTTTCGGTATACCAATCTACAAAAGAAGCAAAGGAGCGAATATGTGTATATATATATATATATATATTTTTTTTTAATAATGTTGTAAATTTTTTATTTTTTTAAAAATGTTTATGATGATTAAAAAAATACATGAAAAAAAAGAACAGAAAAATAAAAAAATGAAATACACATTCATGACATATTTTTGAACTATATTTTCGTTAGTTGTAGCAGTTCTCTTTAGTCGGCAATGACAGAAGCGTCAGATCTGCCAGACGACAGTAATTAATTAGTTCATATTTTTTTATTTTTACTATACAGATCGGCCACATCTGTCAAATTGAAGAAAAAATAAAGTGTAATTTTGAATATTAAAATAGTCTAAAGTATAAGAATAAAATTATTATTTATATATGTTCATAATTTATTATGAAATTTAAATTATATTAAAAATTCAAATTAATTAGATAGTTTTTTTCTCTTAAAAATGTACAATAAAATTTCATCATTTATTTAATGATGAAAAATTAGTATTTTATAAATTAAAGTTGATTTTTAGTGTATGATATAATAAACAGTAATAGGATATGCGAAAAGAACATGTGAAGAAAAAAAAAAGAGGAAAAAAAATATAATGTTCATATTGTTCATCATACTGTTGATGAACAATAATAAAATATGTGAAAAAACATGCGAATAAAAAAAAAGTTATAGAGAATTTTTATGAACTCAATTTTTGCACCTAACAAGTGAAAAGAGATGCGAAGAATTTATATAATAATGATAGTACTTCACTGCATAAATCGAAGCAATCCAACCGAAGAAAAAAAAATAAGAAGTGGTAAAATGAAGGATTGATTTAAATCTTAAAAATTTTATTATTTTATAAATTAAATTTGATAATTTATTTATGATATGATATTTATATGTTAATTAATTAATTTAAATCAATATTTAAATTTTTATTATTAGATCAAATTTAGAAATTTATAATGAAGAATTAGATTTAAATCTAAGAAATTTTAATATTTTATAAATTAAATTTAATAATTTATTTATGATATAATATTTATATATTATTTATTTATTTTAAATTAATTTAATCAATGTTTAAATTTTTACCATTAGATCAAATTTAGAAATTATGATAAACGGTTGGATTTAAATCCAAAAATCTTTCTTTTTCTCCTCACTTTCTATTTCTCCCTCTCTCTCATCCCGCTCAGCCGCGTCCCGCGTCCTCCCTCTCTCACGCGATCTGCTCCCTCAAGCCACCATGCGCCACCGTGCGCCATCGTGCGGTGTCACCGACCGCATCATCGGCTTCCGCTCACGCAGACGATCAAAAGCCACCGTCGAAGTCCCTTGGCATTTCCTCCTATCCCCGCGCGTCTTCCCTCTCTCTCACCCGATCTCCTCCCTCAAGCAGCCCAAAGCCGCCGTGCGCCACCATCCGACGTAACCGACTACGTCACCAGCTTCTCCTCACGCCGGCGAGGAAACCCTACCGTCGAAGTCCCCTTCGCTCCTCCCTCAGCCGCACGCGACCAACCCGAAATGGGTCTCGACGCACGGGTTTCTCCCCGTAGCGCCGCCGTTGGCCACTCCTACGCCACCGCACCACCAGCAGCAGCCGACGACCCCTCCTCTTCCTCCTTTCCTCCAGCCGAAGCCCCAGCTCCTGCCTTCTCTCTTCACGGATCTGTTGGTTTGTGATTTGTGTGTTGATTTTGTGATTTGAATAGAAATTTGTTCGGTAATTTTGTGATTTTGTGGTGAATTGTGAATTGTTTGGAAATTTATTTGGTAATTTTGTGATTTGTGAGGTTATTTTGTGGTGAGTTTGCAAAGAGGAACGAAGGGGAAATTGTGAATTTGCTGTGAGGTAGAGAGGGACGTTATTTGTGTGGTTATTTTATGGTGAATTTGCGGGGACGTTATCTGTTATTTTGTAATTTGTGTGTTGAATTGTGAGGTAGAGAGCGACGCCAGCGGGGGAGAAATCGTAAATTAAGTTACTGTTCATTACTGTTGATGTCACTGTTCACAGAGCGATAGGCTCTTTTAAGATATAAGGAGATATATATATATATATATATATATAATTTATTTGCAAATCGGTATGGAAGACACGTTCTATATACTTCTAACATGACTGTTTGATTTGTATATATAATATATATCATGTTTTAAGGTACACATTTTTCATTTAAAAAGTTTAAATTATCCCTGAGAGTACTCTCATTGGATTAGCTAAAACTTAAATCCAATGAATATTTAGCTATTAAAGAGTAAAATATGCTCGTATTGGATAAGTCAAATTCTAAATATATTTAGAATTTGGTTACAGTGAATTTTAAAAATTTTTCTAAATTTGAAGGTTATTGTACATACATCAAATACATATTTTATTAATTATTTATCTCATTTTTTCTTTCTATCACATATTTTATCATAATTAATATATTAATTTGACTTAGTGATATATTAATTTAATAAGAACATGATTATTAATTAACATATAATAAGTAGAATAGTAAAATATGATAAAATTAAAAAAATTAATAATTAAAAAAATTAAATATTTTTGGAATTATTAGTTTTTCATTACCATATAATTAATAAATGTATAATATAATATAGAGATTTGATGTGAATAACTAAAATCAAATTCATCTTTTATTATTTTATTATTATATAATAAAAAAATAGCTATTTCAATATAGAGATTTATATAAATAAAATAGTCAAAAATTAAATTTTTTTTATATTCATTAAAATTATCCTTTTAATGAATATATTTTAATGAAGGTTATTGTACATACATCAAATACATATTTTATTAATTATTTATCTCATTTTTTCTTTCTATCACATATTTTATCATAATTAATATATTAATTTGACTTAGTGATATATTAATTTAATAAGAACATGATTATTAATTAACATATAATAAGTAGAATAGTAAAATATGATAAAATTAAAAAAATTAATAATTAAAAAAATTGAATATTTTTGGAATTATTAGTTTTTCATTACCATATAATTAATAAATGTATAATATAATATAGAGATTTGATGTGAATAACTAAAATCAAATTCATCTTTTATTATTTTATTATTATATAATAAAAAAATAGCTATTTCAATATAGAGATTTATATAAATAAAATAGTCAAAAATTAAATTTTTTTTATATTCATTAAAATTATCCTTTTAACTTTGATAAATTCAATAAAAATGCTCTAAGTATCTTATACATTGTCTACCAGACAATGTAACGTCCCTATCAAAGAAAAAATGAATACATACAGAAAATATGGAAAAAAGTGACAAAAAAGGTTAGCATGGCCCAGGATATACGTCCTTTCCAACCTTTTTTCAGCTATTCCTGCAGATCACGTAGATTAAAAGCTTTGAAACTGATTTAATGCTTGTTCAATCTCGAGGAAATTCTCTCGACAAGTGTTTTTATTTTTTTCATGTATTTTCTATTCATCTTAAACATTTTTTTAAGGAGAGATTTTGATAATAAGTTGAAAAAAAATGAAATGAAATGAAATAAAATTTAAAATTTGAATAAATTATTGTTAGATCATTCTAAAACTATGGCCGGGCATATATTAAGGGGATTGGACAAGCATTTAATCAGTTTCAAAGCTTTTAATCTACGTGATATATATGCAGGAATAGCTAGCTGAAAAAAGGTTGGAAAGAACATATATCCTGGGACATGCTGACCTTTTTTTGTCACTTTTTTCCATCTTTTCTGTATGTATTCATTTTTTCTTTAATAGGGAAGTTACATTGTCTGGTAGACGATATATAAGTACGTACTTAGGGGTAATTTGAACTTTTTAAATGAAAAATGTGTACCTTATAATTTTTGACATATTTCAATTGTGAATATCATGTGATTATCAAAATTGATAATTTGGAAAATGATTAAAATAATGCATGCGATATTTGAATTTTGAGGGTGATAACCAGAAATTACAAATGATATTATACGCGCGATGGAGATCAGAGAGATTTTAAGTGCTACATTTTTACGATTTTCAAGTATATGTAGTTGAAAACAAAACATAATTCCTTTATATTTACAAACAAAATTAGAGATGTAATAAAGTAATTAATATTCACATAATGTGAAAATCAAATCTCTTAGATTTAATAATTATGAAAACTAAATCTCTTGATTTGATATTATATATGTGGCCCAAAACTCCGCGCCTCCAGCTCGAGGCCTACAACTCCAACAATTGTACGTACGTATTTCACGTTGCAAAAGATCTCACACATACACACACACATATATATTATATATATATATAATGGTATTTGAGGACTCATTACAAAAAAATTACTAATTTACGATCAATTAATTTCAACAAAATGACTATTTATAATTAAAATTAATTACAAAAAATTTTTTAATTGTGATAAATTATTCACAAAAGATCGTTTTTTTTGGTAGTGAATGCATAATACCCAAATTAATTAGTTGTCTCAATAATGATACATATAAATTCGTACCCGGAAGTACAGCCAGCTGAAATCAGTAAAAGCAGTTTTCAGCGAAAAAATGACGAAAATCATGAGCAGGCACTCAATTTATGGGAAATTAATGATCATGAAATCTCATGTGGTGGATACGGAAGATCTATGTGGAACTCAAAAAATTTATGACATTTAATTATCATGAATTCATGAGTGGAGAAAGAAGATCGGATTGATTATTGAGTGAGAAATTCATAGATATTGTAATGATTATAACCCTCTAAAGTTAAGTCTATATAAAGTAACGTCGTCCTATTCAGATACTGATAGGTTTTGGCTTGACCGCCTTTGTATTATTGCGATTTGATAAAAGACTAAAAGTAAAAGGAAACATTCTTCTGTAAAATGTATATTTCGATATATATGTTCATGAGTCTTACATCACTTTATATAGGCACCAGTCCATGACTGTCCAGAGGGCAAAGAAGTAATCTTAAGAAAAGTTTGTTATAACAGAAAGCAGAATATTGAAGCTTCTAGAGCTGTTGAGTTGGATTAACCAGCTTGAATTTATTCGAATGTATATTTTCTTGAGTAAGGTTGATACGATTTGAGGAGTTGAACTTGTTCCAAAAATTCTGTTCTGTTAACACTATCACCATGCAGGCTTAAAATTAGTGTAGATATTGTAGTAATAACCTTTCCATCTTCGCCAAAGTCCGGGTTCATGCATTTCTTCGGCTCACTGAATCCTAGCTAGTAGCTATATAAATGCATGTGGCACAGTGGCATTAGGCATACACAAACACAAGCTGCGCCCTTTTTGTATGCACGTTTCTATATATCTTGCCGAATGGATTCAAATGTCTCTACACTTCATGTTTCCTCTCTTTCAGAAACTGGAGAAGGCCAGAAAGATTATGGTGCAGGGAATTCTCTTTTACAATCACAGTTTGTGCTGCAGAAAGAATCCTCTGTGCCCATGTGTTTCATTTGGCCGAAAGAGGATTTAGTGAAAGCCATTGAAGAGCTTAGAGAGCCAGTTGTGGATCTTTCAGGTTTCCTCAAGGGTGATTTGGTGGCAACTCAGGATGCTGCAATGCTCATTAGGGAATCCTGCTTGAAGCATGGTTTCTTCCAAATTACCGGCCATGGTGTCGATCCTCGTCTCATCCGAATGGCATATGATCATTTGGATCGTTTCTTTAAGCTCCCGGTTAGCATGAAACTTAGGGCTAAGAGAATGCCTGGTACTAATTGGGGCTACTCTGGTGCTCATGCTGATCGTTTTTCATCCAAATTGCCATGGAAGGAGACATTATCCTTTCGCTTCTATGAGCCTGATGACTCGCACCCCGTCGTGTTAGACTTCTTCAAATCAACTCTAGGGATGGATTTCGAGGAGACAGGGTACGTACACATGATTTATTCATCATTCTCATATCAACTCGGTGTAAATCAGAATGTTGCCTCCACATTACTAAGACGAAAGTATATATTATACAAATCAAATACTGTCATGCTAGAAAGATATAGAACGTGTCTTCCATACCGATTTGCAAATAAATTATATATATTCCCTACTTTGCTTCTTTTGTAGATTGGTATACCAAAAGTATTGTGAAGCAATGAAGGAAGTAGCACTTGCAATCATGGAGCTAATGGCAATCAGCTTGGGGATTCATGATCAGCAGCATTACAAACACTTTTTCCAAGATGGTTCCTCCATAATGAGATGCAACTACTACCCGCCATGCAAAGAACCAGAATATGTCTTAGGGACGGGACCCCATTGCGATCCGACATCCTTAACTATTCTTCACCAGGACCAAGTTGGAGGTCTCGAAGTATTTTCCGACAACAAATGGCGGACCGTTCGACCTCGTCAAGGTGCATTTGTCGTTAACATCGGTGATACTTTCATGGTACGTACGTATATATTTACGTCGGCTTCGATCTAGAAATGAAATGTTAAGAAAAATTACTAGCTGTTTTCTTAGTTTTTTTCTTCTACCAATATCAACGGCACCATTTATTCTCAAGTGCTGCTGCTTTTCCCCACCGTCACCAATCACGCCACCGGCCACTTGCCATATTCCACGTACTAAGATCAATCATCAATGTGCTATTCCGTTAATTTCTCTTATTAATATGGACAGAAAAACGTACAGCTGATCACCTGCATGTGTACAGAAAATAAAGCAAAGCTGATCATGACCCACAGAAAATTAATGAAAAGATCTACTCCATGCATTTCCTCCCGCACTTTCGTCTGATTGGCACAATATACACGTGTATATTTAGATATACATCCCCACGTGGGTATTGATATTACTTACACAGATGCATGCATGCATGTACGTACGTAGTTTAAATAATACAAGCATATTTTATTAGTGGGAGACACAAGATGATCAGTGGCGCCGTAACCAGAAATCTTTTAGGGTGGGGCCGACTTGTCTAATGTAGGATACATATATATAAAATAAAATAGACAAATTAATTTTAATTTTAATTTCATGAAAATTTATAAAAACATAATTATATATAAAAATTATATCTCAATTATATTTTGCTATGTATATACACATGTGGAAATAAATTCAAAAACACAACTTATAAACTTCTCCTTAAGATTTTTTACTATAATATTTCATGGAGTAATATTTATTTATTTATTTTTAATAAAATATTTTGAATATTGTTCTTCATAAAAACTATCAAGTTATCTTTTGGCAGTCCATATATATAGTTTCATTCTAGCTAGCATGTACGCAGCTAGTTTATCAAGTTTAATGTAAAACTTAGATATTTGGTGCACATTAAGCATATAATGCTACAGTTGAGGTCTTAAACAAATTTTTTCTTGTTCAATGAAGTCTAGGGGATAAACCTTCTCAACTATTTTTTATATAGATCATCAAACTTATGTGATTTTCTTGTATTTATTTCACTTTAGATTCTATATTAAGAAGCATAATCTTGTATAATAAAAAACTGGGGATACAAATTAATAAGTTTATTATTTCTTATTCACTTGGTTTTAGTTTAATTTTGAAGGGGCCACATCGTAGAAAATAGATAATATATAGAAATTATACAAAATCTTGAGACTATAGGAGAAATAGTTGAAGATCAGCCATTTCTATGTATATAGAAATTTTAGAGAATATATGGAGATTATAGATTTTTTGGGAGGGCACTTTTCTATACTGTGTAGCGAAGAAAATTTATGGGATGTTTTGAATTTCGTTTTTTTTTTTTTTAAAAAAAAGGGGGTTTGAGGTGGGGGGGGGGGGGCATTTAACATGGTCCGCCATTGTGGAAAATGTAGATGAACCTAGATATTATAAGTGATCTACTGTACCTTGGTAATCTTGAACACATTATAATCTTTCTAACCATATGGCGGTTTTAGGATTAGCATGATTAAAATAGTTTACTATTAAGTAAACCATGCGACTATGTCAAGTAAAGAGTTGTGACTTTTCATGAATGTCATTTCATTGCCTATAAGTAGGAGGAATAATTCTATGTATCAGTCACTATTCTCTTTCATATCCCACACTTATAACTTTTTTTTTTTCATGGAGTGTACATGAGGGTATTTTTCATAGGGTGCGAGGTGTAGGTTAGTGAATAGTAACTGATGAGAATAATTTTTCAAATAGGAAACCTCATCCACAATTCTAAATACTCTAAATCCTCTAGAAATTCGTAGAAACACTTTTTCTTTCATTTTGTGTCTTTTTTTAGACTTTGGCTATTTTATATCAAGTTCAAATATCTCCTTTCATGTGACCGAAAATAAGATTAATGGGAATCGACATTGTTGTATCTTGGGAATAGATTGCCAAGAAGCCTACTGCAATATATTAAGACTTGGAGGCGGCAAAATTTATTTGAAAGAAAATGCCCATCATAACAAGTCTCAACACTGGGTACTCTCTTTCTAAATTGTTCTTGTTATTTAATTTTATTCTCTAGTTTACAAAACATATGCAATTATATTTTATATCTTCAATATTTTTCCAACACTATCATCACTTCATGATTTGTCATTAAATAGCTGAAAAACTATTTATAATTTATAATTTAATTATGTTATATATGTCAATTATTTAATGTCATAAAAAAATAATAGTTAAAAGAGTAATGAATAATACTAGGCCTGCAACCCGAGTAGAAAATACTAGATTTGTGCCTGACCCGATCCGAACCGACCCATCAAGACAATATTAGGTCGAACCCGTATGACCCAACCTCGTCTTAAAAAAAATTAAAAAATATTGTTGTTTCTTCTTCATCAGCAGAGACCTTGTTTGTACCCAAAACTCAAACCCGTTGTTTTTATCGGATTGGTGAACCCATTATTAGTAGCCTGTCAAATGCTAGATCGGGTCAGGTCGGGTCAATCGGATTTCTGGGTCATATGCACAGGCCTAAATAGTACTTCTCATTTGGAGGTGCATATGCACATAAACTTGGCGGCCTCTTACATATATGCGCAAAATAAGTTAATTGCAATATTATAATTATTTAATTTGATATCTCTTTTGCATGGTATGCATGATATATAGGCACTATCGAATGGGAAATACAAAAGTTGTCTCCATAGGGCATTGGTGAACAGGGACAAGGAGAGGAGGTCGTTGACCTTCTTTATGAACCCAAGAGAAGACAAGGTGGTGAGACCTCCTGAGTATCTTGTATCTTCATGTACTGGTGATGCGCCAAGAACATACCCTGATTTCACATGGTCGGAGTTACTCCAATTCACTCAAAAACACTACAGAGCTGATGATGCTACCCTACCAAACTTCACCAAATGGCTCCTGTCTTCCAAACCGGCTAACGTTAATAATAATTAGTAAGTCATGCATGCATGCATGCACCTCTATCTTATAATATTTATGGATGCAATCAATCTACATGAGTATTACTGATGTTAAGAACAGTACTTAAATAATAATTGTGAAAACCTAGCAGTCAGCTTCCGCAAATTAAGTAGGTCATGTTGCTTTATATATGTTAATAATTTGCATGCGTTTATGAAAGGATCATCGCGCGACTTGCGTAAATTTATGCAAAATATATATATATATATATATATATATATATATATATATGTACGTATGATCTACACCGGCGCCCTTGGGTTGAAAACTTGAAAGTCAGTGTGAGCGTCTGCATGCATTAATACTTGTTGTATTACATTAATATTAATATAAATATTATGAAAAAGTATAATGATTATTATTACTCAGTCCAGTAGTACTGTAGTAAAATATAATTTGATGCTATAAATATGTGTTTTTTTTTTCGTTTTCTAAGGTCATAAATCTCTTTGAAAAAATAGAGATCCATGTAAAATAAACTCATTTTTTTTATGATGGATATCATACTCTAGATTTTTTAATAGGCCCGTTTGTATCGAGCTTGTATATATATGATTTTAAATTAAATTTTTATCTAGCATTATTCCTCTTTAAACACCCTACGCCTTCGTGATATACGATAAAGAATCACAAAAGACATAACTCAATCAAGGAAGTTTTATACAGCACTCCACGAAATTACTAATTACCATGTATATAATCGTCCACCAAAAGAATTTAACGTACGACCTACGAGGGACCCATCATACATGTGCATGAAGCTCAGACATGATCATGTACCCCAACCCCACTAAAGAAACACTAGCAAATACGAGAAATCTAAAATATAATAAGCGGTATGTTAAAGTTAAAGGAAGCAAATTCTCGTGCTCTTGAAAGGCCACCAGACTAGACGTAACAAGAAGAATATTTGCATGTGATGAGCTGTACAGAATCATTCATTATTGTTATTCTGTTATTTCGGTCACTTATACTATAAATAGTAACTGTACATAACAACCAAAAAGCGAATAAGAGAAAACAGAAGAATTCTTCACGTCCAATTCTTGCTCTCTGCATTCTGCTACGTTGCTGTGCTCTGCACTAGCTCAAGGCAGCAACTACTTCCCTTACTTTGTGATTGTATCATTCTTAATATGGTACCAAAGCAATGACAGAAAACACTGAATCATCCAAGCACTCCAAAAATGAGAACAACCCTCATCATCCCGCTAGCCCTTATTACATTCAACCGGGAGAAGGAGCATCATCTCCTTTGGTTCCTGACTTACTTACCACCGAGAACTATGTCACCTGGGCAAGAACGATGCGTCGAGCTCTCAACATCAAAAATAAGCTTGGATTCATTGATGGTACAATCACCAAGCCCACACTTATTTCTGATCCTCTCTTCGCACCATGGGAGTGCTGCAATGACATGCTCATAGCATGGATTCAGCACTCGGTTAGCTCAGAACATCGCTCGAGCATTGCGCATGCAGACACTGCAGAGAGTGTTTGGTGTGATCTTCGAGAGCGATTCTCTATCCAAAATGCTCCTCGAACCTTCCAAATTACCAAATCAATTTCATCATCAACACAGGCAAATGATTCTGTCAGTCAATATTACAACAAACTCAAAGTTTTTTGGGATGAACTAGAGATTTACGAGCCTATGCCTACCTGCAACTGTGGAGCTATCACAACCATGCTGGGATACAACCATCGCAACAAGGTGATGCAATTTCTTGTTGGACTTGATGATTCTTATGACTCAGTCCGTGTGCAAATCTTACTCCATGAACCACTCCCAGCTCTCAACCGAGTTCTCTCTCTCGTTCAACAAGAGGAACGACGACGCCAACTCCATTCAGTACCTTCACCACTAGCCATGATGGCTAAGGGACCCGATCCTCGCAGCACCAATCGCAGAGATCGTCTTTTTTGCACACACTGCAACGTACCAGGCCACTCTCTGGAGCGTTGCTTCAAAGCAAATCCGAATTTACCCGTGTGCACACACTGTCGCATACCTAGTCATACCAAGGACAAATGCTACAGATTGCATGGATTCCCTCCCGGCCACAAGTCTAGTTCCAAAATTAAATCCTCAGCTAATCAATCTTCCCTTGCGCAGGAGGAAATTATCAATGGTCTACCTATTACTCGAGAGCAGTATAATCATCTCCTTGCCTTACTCCATCCTCCTTGTGGTGATGCTACAATCTCTACTGCTAACACGCCTGCTGCAAATACCGCCAATACCACTTCACCTCCTGTCTCTGGTAATTTTCATTCCACTGTCATGCACGCACACAACTCAACATTAAAAGGACCAACATCTTGGATTATTGACACGGGTGCCACAGATCATATGATCTGTAGCCCCAAATTCTTCACTCATAACATCGATTCTATTTCCCGCATCATCAAGCTTCCCAATGGATCTACCACTACTGCTACACAAATTGGTGATGTGCAACTATCACCTCACTTAATTCTTCGCCGTGTTTTATATGTACCTGATTTTTCTTTCCATTTAATTTCTGCCAAATCCTTAACACATCACTCTAATTGCTGTCTGTTATTTTTCTCAAATTCTTGCTATATTCAGGACCTTTCATTATGGATGACGATTGGAGTGGGGACGGTGCATGATGGCTTGTATCACCTACAACTGTCCAGACCAAAACCAGAAACTCTGCAACACCATTTTCATTCATTATTTCCTTCAATTTCAGTCAATCACACTACTGCTTTCAAGTTGGATAAATTTGCATTAGGGCATTATAGACTTGGACATAGCTCCATGGTTCAATATATATTGCATGATGATCATTCCAGTTCTAATCCTTCGGATCAATCGAAATTCATTTGTGATATATGCCCTCTTGCAAAACAACACAGATTACCATTTCCGGATGCAGACTCCAAAGCCACCAAAGCGTTTGATGTTGTGTCAATGGACATTTGGGGACCTAACCAGACACCTTCATACAATGGTGCTAAGTACTTTCTCACCATTGTCGACCAATTCACAAGGTGCACCTGGCTTTATCTACTGCAAGCAAAATCTGAAGCTCGGACCTCCATTTTAAATTTTTTCTTTCTCATCGAAACTCAGTTCAGCACCAAAATCAAAACCATTCGATCCGATAATGGCATTGAATTTCAAATGCCAGCTTTCTATAATTCCAAAGGTGTTGTCCATCAAACCACATGCATTGCCACACCTCAACAAAATGCACTTGCCGAGCGCAAACACCAACATATACTTAACGTAGCTCGTGCTCTCAAATTTCAGTCTGGATTATCCCTTCGATATTGGTCTAATTTTGTCACTACTGCCGTATATTTAATCAATCGGACACCTACCCCCACACTCAACTACAAAACCCCATTTGAACTTCTTTATCAAACCAAGCCTTCCTACTCCCACTTGAAAACCTTCGGCTGCCTCTGCTTTGCCTCCACGCTTTCACATGCTCGACGCAAATTTGAACCCCAAGCTCGAAAATGCGTGTTTCTTGGCTATCCATACGGAGTCAAAGGCTACAAATTACTGGACCTCACAACTCAGCAAATATTCATCTCCCGAGATGTCACCTTCCATGAAGAAATATTTCCCCTCAAACAACCAAACAAATCTACACCTGACTTGTCCACCCTTATCCAGCCACCATCATTCTCACCTCCAATTTTTGACCCCCACCTACACACTCAACACATTGACACCCCTCATGATGCGACACCATCATCTAATCCCAATCCCACCACCCATACAGACAACTCAAACTCACCATCCACTTATGACTCTACAAATAATCCAACACCATTACCCTCACACAGCTCAAATGATCATACCACCACAACCACACCTACCTCAAACCATAATGAACCCACCCAAATCCTTCGAAAATCTACACGACAAAGAAAGGCCCCTGCCTTCCTCCGTGAGTACCATTGTCAACAAGTCTCTGCCACTGGCCCTCACCAATTAGCATCCACAATGACAGCTTCTGGATCATCCTCTCCATCAGGTATACATGTCTCTTTTCCCATTTCCGCTGTTTTATCTTATGCATCCTTGTCTCCTCAATTTCGGGCATTCACCACGTCAGTTTCCATCCACACTGAACCAACATCATATACTCAAGCCATTCAACAGCCAATCTGGCGTGAGGCCATGGATCAAGAACTTGCTGCACTCGAGCTTAATAGGACTTGGACCCTAGTGGATTTACCTCCCGGCAAGAGACCAATTGAATGCAAATGGATTTACAAGTTAAAATTCAAAGCTGATGGCTCGGTTGAAAGAGCTAAGGCTCGGTTGGTTGCTAAAGGATTTACTCAACGCGAAGGTATCGACTTTCACGACACTTTTTCACCAGTTGCTAAAATTGTTTCCATTCGTTGCCTCTTAGCCATTGCTGCCATCAAAGGGTGGGAACTACAACAGCTCGATGTCAATAACGCGTTCTTGTATGGCGAGCTAGATGAGGAAATTTACATGAAGCCACCACCCGGCCATTTTGCAGCCAAAACTCCTCAAGTTTGCCAATTACAAAAAAGCTTGTATGGCCTTCGACAGGCCTCCTGCCAATGGAATACCAAACTGGTTTCATCTCTAGCTGAGTTCGGTTTTATCCAATCCAAGGCTGATTATAGCCTTTTCACCAAACACACTCCCACTTCATTCATCGCACTACTCGTGTATGTCGATGATATTATCCTCATGAGCTCGGACACCAGTGCAAGCAATGCTGTTAAACAATTTTTGGAGACCAAATTCCGCATCAAAAATCTCGGTGCATTGAGGTATTTCCTTGGCATGGAAATAGGTCGAACGCATGCTGGAATCCAGATATGCCAGCGCAAGTACGCGTTAGATATTATTGCTGAAACTGGTCTTTTAGCAGCCAAGCCATCTCCATTACCAATGGAACCGAACATCAAACTTAGAAGGGATGAAGGTGACATATTTCATGACCCAGCAGTTTACAGAAAATTGGTTGGAAAATTACTTTATTTGACTGACACGCGACTTGACTTGAGCTATAGCGTAAATTTGTTAAGTCAGTTTATGGACAACCCGAGAGTGCCCCATTATGATGCCGTTATTAAAATTCTCAAGTACATCAAGGGAACTCCAGGGCAAGGCATTTTTTTTTTTGCTAATTCAGCCATGGAACTGGTTGCATATTCAGACGCCAATTGGGCAAATTGCCCCGACACTCGGCGCTCCACCACAGGATTTTGTGTCTTCATCGGAAATTCTCTGGTTTCATGGAAATCAAAAAAACAGAACACCATTTCGCGATCGTCTGCTGAATCAGAATACAGAGGTATGGCGGCTGTCGTTTGTGAGCTTACTTGGATTCGCTACCTCCTTACAGATTTACGCATCAACGTATGTGATTTAGTGCGAAAGTAAAATATTCACGTTCGAAACGTTCGAAACGTTACGATGCAGAATGGCTGAGTCGACTCAGCCATTATTGAAATCTCGAAAATTTCTCTACAAGGTTCTAAATGCCAAAATGTCACCGTAGAAATGAAGTATACACTTCAAGAAACATTTCTACGGTGACTATTCGGCCAATGGCTGGCCGTGGTGGCCGAAAAATGAAGTTAAAAATCCGACCACCACTTATCCGGTTTTAAACAAAACTCAATCCAAATCTCAATAAAATACATGTTATTTAAATAAAAGATGAATGCCTACCTTTTAGTGACGGTTGTGGCGGAGTTGACGGCGGCGATGACGGAGGCGTGTTGGAGTGCAACGGAGTAGACGATGATAACGTTTAGGAAATGTCGTTTCGACATTCGGTTTTGTCCTTATTTACACATAACGTTCAAACGTAATTATTATTAAGTTCGAACGTTTGTCAATTTAATTTCCAAAATATTATCTATAATATATTATATTATAAATGTTTATGTTATATATTAGGATGTTATATAATATTATTGACAATTAGATTAATTATATTTTTTGTGAGTGCTTGTTATATTTCTAAAGTTTAGCAATATATTTATACATGTTGTTGTGATTTTATGCTTACTCTTGAAATAATTGTGATTATTGTTTGTGAATTTTGTAAATAGTTTATGAGTTTATGGTGTTCATTGATGAATTAATATGTGTATAAATATTGTTGTGAGAATATTGTGAATATTCTGTGATATGGATTTAAAATATTGTGATTATTGTTTTTGAATTTTTATTGAATATGTTTAACAAGAAAATTATAAGTTTATGATCTTAATTTTAAGTAAAGATTAAAAACATTTAATATACAGATAATATGAAGTTTAATATATAACATGGAGTAAGTATATATAATATATTCATACTAATTTAGTTAGAATATGATTATTATTCAAATTATAAGTATAATATAAATTATGTCTTAAAAAAATAAAAAATACAGGACCGACTAGCTAGCTAGCTTGGTAATCACGTTGTAGTTGCGTACCTTCATTTGTTGCGTTTGTGGCTATGAAGTGGGTCGTACGTATCTTCAGACATCAAGATAGGTGTCCAAAATACACATTCTGATTGTCTATATATATATAATGTAGTATATATATTATATTATAAGTTAGTATATAATAAAGAATTTAATAAGTAACAATTTAATATATATTATTGATTTATATATATGGTATAGTTTATATACTATATTATTATGTTCTCATTTAAAGTATTATGCTATCATACTATACAATGTAGTATATAGTTATAGATATATAAAATGGAGTATATATGTTATAGTATAAGTTAGTATATAATAAAGAATTTAATAAGTAACAATTTAATATATATTATTGATTTATATATATGGTATAGTTTATATACTATATTATTATGTTTTCATTTAAAGTATTATGATATCATACTATACAATGTAGTATATAGTTATAGATATATAAAATGTAGTATATATATTATATTATAAGTTAGTATATAATAAAGAATTTAATAAGTAACAATTTAATATATATTATTGATTTATATATATGGTATAGTTTATACACTATATTATTATGTTCTCATTTAAAGTATTATGCTATCATACTATACAATGTAGTATATAGTTATAAATATATAAAATGTAATATATATTATATTAAAAGTTAGTATAGTAGGAATTGTACGTTCGAACGTTTCAAGTTAATGTTCGAACGTTAAACTAAGAGGCGGGAAATTTCCCTCTCGATTAAGGTATCTGTGTGATTATTCAGACGTTCAGACGTTTATACTATACGTTCGAACGTTATTTGATGAAAATCACTAGAAAATTATGTACATCCGAACGCCAAATCTGTTAACGTCCGAATGTTAGTTAAATTAGTGCGGGAAATTTTTCGCTCAAATATGGTAACACTTTGATGAAATGTACGTTCGGACGTTTAACTTAAATGTTCGAACATTCATCTGTAAATCTACGAACGTTCGAACGAAAAATTGTGATACATTCGAACATATATGAGGAAAGTGCAGGAACTTTCCCGCTAGTTTTATGTTATATCATAAGAATGGTATGTTCGAACGTGTATTGTAAACGTCTGAACGTTCTGGGCGGGAATAAATTTTGTGTTTCATTACATTCGAATGTTAACTTAAAATATAACGTTCGGACATACAACTTAAACGTTCGAACGTTTAAACTAATAATTTTAGAACTTAATCAGTACGCGCACGGGAGGAAGCGGATCATTTCTTCTTCTCCCGTGCGCGCAACAGAGAGAGAGAGAGAGTTGAAACTTGTGAGTATTCGGCCTGAGGCTCCTGTAGGAGAGAGAGAGAGAGGGTTAGAGTGAGAGAGAGTTGAGTTAGAGAATGATGTGAGTTAGATGATACAAGATTTAGAGTGAGAGAGAGTTGAGTTTTGGTAAGAAAAAAGTTTGATTTCTTGTCTTTGTTTGAATTTTATGATATTTATATTGTGTTTTTGTTATAGAATATTTCTAATAAATTAGTGTTGTATTTTTTTGAAGGATTGGTTGTTTTGGGAAGTTGGAAGATTTTTATTTGCAAGAGGATATTGTGAGTGCTAGGTATATTTCTAAACTTTATCAATATGTTGTTGTGATTTTATGCTTACTCTTGAAATATTGTGATTATTGTTTGTATAGTTTGTAAATAGTTTGTGAGTTATTGTAAATATGTTGTGATTATTATTTGTGAATGACGTTTTGAAAAAAAATTATTAGAAATATATTATTATTAGGCTTTGGTAATACATGTTTATTACTTACTCAAGTTTAGGAATATGTTAATACATGTGGAATATTATTTTATGCTTACAATTGAAATATTGTGATTATTGTTTGTATATAGTTTGTGAGTTATTGTGAATATATTGTGATATGGACTTGAAATATTTAAATTATTATTTGTGAATGACGTTTGAATATGTTTACATTGTTACAAATATAGTCTTTAAGCTTTGTTAATACATGTTTATTGCTTACTCAAGTTTAGGAATATGTTAATACATGTGGCATGTTATTTTATACTTACAATTGAAATATTATGATTATTGTTTGTATAGTTTGTAAATAGTTCATGAGTTATTATGAATATGTTGTAATATGGATTTGAAATATTGTGATAATAATATTTGAAACTAAGTATAACAAATAAAAGTAACTCATTAAGAATTATAATAATTAAAACTATATTATAACCTTTGAAATTAAGTATGATAATTAAAATTCAACTTTAAGAATAGTAATAATTAAAATGTGATAATAATATTTGAAATTAAGTAATAACAAATAAAAGTAACTCTTTAAGAATTATAATAATTAAAATTATATTATAACCTTTGAAATTTAAGTATGATAATTAAAATTCAACTTTAAGAATAGTAATAATTAAAATGTGATAATAATATTTGAAATTAAGTAATAACAAATAAAAGTAACTCTTTAAGAATTATAATAATTAAAATTATATTATAACCTTTGAAATTTAAGTATGATAATTAAAATTCAACTTTAAGAATATTAATAATTATATATTGATAATAATATTTGAAATTAAGTAATAACAAATAAAAGTAACTCTTTAAGAATTATAATAATTAAAATTATATTATAACCTTTGAGCATAAGTATGATAATTAAAATTTAACTTTAAGAATAGTAATAATTAAAATGTGATAATAATATTTGAAATTAAGTATAACAATTAAAATAACTCTTTAAGAATTATAATAATTAAAATTATAGTATAACCTTTGAAATTAAGTATAACAATTAAAATTATACTTTAAGAATGATGATCTTGTAAACAACGAGAAAGTATGATC